>NC_060275.1:102921813-103028173 GCF_021613505.1 Equus quagga
ACTTATCCGTGTCTTGCTTTATAAACATCGCATATTTACACGAAGTTCTGACATGTATTTTCATACAATACATCCTCTTGACAGTGCAAACCGTGGACAAGTGAGAGTGAGAGTCTGCTTTGCCACCTGACACAGGAAGATTTTTCACCACCCTTTCCAGGAAAATCTTCTGCTCCATCAGTTTTTTATTCACTTGTTCATTCATTGACTGGCAACATGGTCAAAACTGAAATAATAATACACTCATTAACTTGGTGTGTATTTATTGAGCAATAACTGTGTGCTCAGCATCATTCTCAGTGATTTGCAGGTATGGCCTCTCCTCTTACAGAGTCCCACTTCACGAAATATCTTTCATTGAGGTCACCTTATTTATGTACATTAAAGGAAGAAAAATGTGTCATTCATTCATTCACCCAGTGATTCAAGAAATATGTGTGTAAATATAAGCACATACTGCTTGGTAGTACACAGAATGTCAATATGCACATGTATCATTTACTCTTCTAAAGAACATCCTGACATTTTGGATGTGAAAGCTGTACCTAGATCTGTGTACAGATTTCTATCTATGTATTGTAATATTATTAAAATTGTCATATATGTTATTATGTAATGGATTAGTACAACTGGCGAGATCTGTGGTGTTCTATTTCAATGTGGTACATATGCTGTGGCTACTCCTCAAACATTTTGATATCTGAAAACAACAGACAAATACATAAATTGAGCATCAGTGTTACATAAATGTTTTTATAAAAGTGTCAATCTGAAAGAGATCAGAATTAAAAAACCCTGCTCCTTCACCAAATATTACTTGAGAAGTCTTGATCTGGACCAGCGTTTCTAAAATGGGTATGACTCTCTCCTCCTCTTCTCTGTCTGTGGCATTTGGGAATGTCTAGAGGCATTTTTGGTTGTCACAACAGAGGGACTGGTCGTGTCACTGGAAACTATTGGGTAGAGTCCAGAGCTGCTACTAAACATCCTACAATGTGCAGGATTGTCCTCCGTAATAAAGAGGTTTCCAGCCCGAGATGTTAGTGGTGCTGATGTTGAGAAACCCTGCTTTAAAGCTAATCATGAAAGCTTGGAGTTTATAGCATAGAGATTACCCCATCTGTGTTATCTCTTCTTAAAGAGAGAATTTCCCTGAGAAAAATGTTAAAAGAGTTGATAGTAAAGTGATATGAGATGAGACTAGAGAGAGTAGAAGGCCTGAGAGAGTGTTGCAGTAATTCAAGTGTGAAGAGATAGAGGCTTTGAGACCAGAATAGACAGGGTAGTGAGTAAGAAAGAGGAAAACAAATGTGAGCTGGATGGGATGGGGTGGGAGTGAAGAAGGAAAGATTAACTTTAGGCTTCCTGACATGTCAATCCCTTGTGGCCCTGGGAACATACTGCTGGTGGTACTGGCAGCAATTGGAGGAGACTGAAATGGGAAAGATGAGCCAGTTTTCAGATGTTTGTCTTATTGCATGATGCTAAACATCCTACAACACACAAGGCAGCCTACAACAAAGAATTATGCACCCCGTAATGTTTATAGTGCCCTAGTTAGATAACCCCAGTGTTGTGGACTGAATATTTATTTCCCCATAATTCGTATGTTGAAGCCCTAATCCTCCAGTATAAAGATATTTGGAGATGGGACCTATGGTAGCTAGTTAGGGTTAGATGAGGTCATGAGGGTGGGGCCCTGTTCTGATGGCATTAGTGCCCTAGTAAGAATACATGTCTGAGAGCTTTTTCTCCCTTTCTCTCTCCACCACGTGAGAACACAGTGAGAAGGTTGTGTTGTAGCTGCAAGCCAGGGAGAGAGCTCTCACCAGCACCCAACCGTGCTGGCACCCTGATTTCAGACTTCCAGCTTCCAGATCTGTAAGAAATGAATGTCTGTTGTTCAAGCCACTCAGTGTTGTTTTGCTAAGGCAGCCTGAGCAGACTAATATACTCAGTCTAGAGCATTTCAGACACTAAACACAACAGTCATTCCCAGCTTTTTCTTAAAGTGTTAAGAAGTGATACCACTATATAAAATTCCTCTTAGATTTCACAAATATGTTATTTTTATTTGGAATAGACCTTTTTCCTATGCCAACTGGACTGGATTTAAGATTGTTTCTCTTTCCCGTTCAAGCATCACTCTTCAAATCTGCTTTATTAACATCACAATTTAGCAGCAACATTCTTACCCAGTTGATAGTTGGATATAAAGAAGATTTCTTTACCAATATTTAATCCCAGTACCTTAAAGTTTTGCTTAATGTGTATATTACTAGAAATTTCAGCCTGTCTTGCTGCTCATTTTCTATTAACGGCACAGTAAGAAAATTTCTGTCTCAAGGTCATAATAAAAGGTGCTTATTTGATCAGAAGCAAAGCCTTCGGTATATCAGCAGTAACGAGGTCAAAGCCCAAAGGTTAGGGCTTTAATCTTTTTAATGAATTTTGAATATTCCTTTCAAAATTCAGTGTTATTTCTACAGGTCACAAACGAGGCCATTTACATCAGGAAAACAGTAGAGAAATAAAACTAAGAAGAGGTTTTTGTGCAATCAAGTGGACTCAGAGCTGAGCTAAGCATTGGAATGTCTAGCTTAAAGTTCATACAATTAACCTGCCATGTAAATAAACGAAAAATAGTTCATGGTCCCCAAGTAAATTCAGTTTTGGATCACTGCTTCAGTGGTTTTAGCTCCACATTTTTAGCTATGCATGTTTTGTTATATACCCTACAGAACTTCTAGGAAAGAGGCAGAATTTTAGGTAGGATAATCAGTATGGCCACACTTTATCAACGTCATATATGATGTTGGCTGATGCAACACATTAGCACAGTTCGCAACACATAAATAACTACATTAGGACCGGGAAAAGCACTATTTCCAATATCTAGCAAATAGAAATGCCTCATCTAGGTAACAGCGACAATAACAATAATTGCTAACATTTATAAACACAAGCAATATGACAATTACTTTGTTCTGTTTGGTGGCCCAGGGTTTACTGGTTCGGATTCTGGGCATGGACCTCTCGGGCCGCTTGTCAAGCCATGCTGTGGCAGGCATCCCACATCTAAAATAGAGGAAGATGGGCATGGATGTTAGCTCAGGGCTGATGTTCCTCAAAATAAAAAGTTATTAAAGATAAAGAGATTATATAACAGTAATTTTTTTTTTAAAGATTTTTTTTCCTTTTTCTCCCTAAAGCCCCCCAGTACATAGTTGTATATTTCTCGTTGTGGGTTCCTCTAGTTGTGGTATGTGGGACGCTGCCTCAGCGTGGTTTGATGAGCAGTGCCATGTCCGCGCCCAGGATTCGAACCAACGAAACACTGGGCTGCCTGCAGCGGAGCACGCGAACTTAACCACTCGGCCACGGGGCCAGCCCCTATAACAGTAAATTTTTGAACAAAAACTGTTTAGTATCCGTTTGGTTATGTAACTGCTATTACCCTGTTTTAGTTATCTAAAGCTCTCTAATCAACCATTCCCAAAATTAGTGGCTTAAAAAACCGGCAATGATTTATTATTTCTCAGTGGGCAGATGTACTAGTCAGAGGTTCCCCAGAGAAACAGAAGCATAGAATCAATTGGATATATATACAAAGATATGTTGTAAGGATTGGCTCACAAGAATTTGGAAGCTGAGAAGTCCCGTGATCTGCCATCTGCAAGCTATAAACACAGGAAAGCCATCGGCATAATTCAGTCCAAGTCTAAAGGTCTAAGAACCAAGGAAGCCTACCGTGTGAGTGTCAGGCTGAGGGCGGGAGATGACTGATGTCCCAGCTCCATCAGTCAGGCAGAAAAAGGGGTGAATTCTCCCTTCCTCTGCCTTTAGTTTGATTTAGACCCTCAGTGGAATGGATGAGGCCCACCCACCCTGGGAAGGGCACTCTGCTTTACAGAGTGCGCTGATTTAGACGCTAATCTCATGCGGAAACACCTTCGCATACACACCCGGAAATAATGTTTAGCCAAATATCTGGGCATCCTTGATCTATTCTAGATGACACATAAATTTGACCATTACAGCAGGAGTGAGTTGTATGTATTTGCTGTTCCACACAGTCCTGGCTTTATTCACAAGCCTAAAACCCTTCACTCTTCCACATGGTCAGTCTCTCTCTCTCTCTCTTTTTACACACACACACACACACACACACACATTGGGGTGGTGTCTCCTTTTTCAGTAGTCTAGCTTGGACATCCTCATAGCATGGTGGCAGGTCTCCAAGAGGAGGAAGTAGAGGCTGCTTCTTCTCTTAAGATGGTGCTCACAGGTCCCAGAACATCACTTCCACTGCAGTCTATTGGTCAAATTGAGTCTACCAGGCAAACTAGATTCTATTCCTTGATCTGAGAGGATATGTATGGACTGTCTAGTCAATGATTTTTAGCAAATTTTAGAATCAACAATAAAGAATGTTTTAATTGTTTTGGACATATTTAAAGCATAAGGAAAATAAGACAAATAAGGACTTTCATTGCACATTTTATGTGTTACTGATTAGTTCTAAAAAAGTTTCATAAAAGCAAGGACTAGAACTTCTAAAAGTTTAAATATGACAAAAATGGCTATTATAGGGCCGGCCCGGTGGCGTAGTGGTCAAGTTTGTGTGTTCCACTTTGGCAGCCCGGGGTTTGCTGGTTTAGATCCTGGGCATGGATCCACACACCACTTATCAAGCCATACTGACAGGTGTCCCACATATAAAATTGAGGAAGATGGGCACAGATATTAGCTCAGGGCCAATCTTCCTCAGCAAAAACAGGAGGATTGGCAGCTGATGTTAGCTCAGGGCTAATCTTCCTCAAAAAAAAAAAGGGTATTATACATGTATATATTCTTGAAATTGATATACATGCAAGTATATATTAATCTAAATAAACAAGAACCTAAAAACTCCTCTAAATTGAACTCTTAAAAATTTTACAGAATTTTTATTATGTTTCTCAAAATTCTTGAAATGTCCTACTAGCCCCAAAATTTTCTACTGTTCTCAATAAACACTTGAGGTTTCACATGGAGTTACTACAGCGGCTACCATACTCGAATTTTAAACCAGACCTACATTTCAACATGCGAGGGGCCTATGCTTTCTTCTGTTTTATTTTTGAGTTTTCAATATGAGGTTTCTTTAATGAATTAATTACTTACCTGAAAAGCGAGGATAAAAATCTCACCACACAGCTTACACTCAGAGAAACAAGATCCATGATAGATTTAATGGTTTATTCAAGGTCAAATAGCAGGTCTATAAGAAACATGCAGAAAAAATGTCTCAACTTTGAATTTTTGCTCTTCAAAGTGACAGTGTTTTTTATATCATAACTGGTATATTTTGACAATAGTAGAATTATACAGGAAAAGAAGAATTGCAAGAAATATGAGAAGATGTAAAACAGGCTTCTTAGCCTTGGGACTATTCATATTTTTTTCCCAGTTAAATATTTATTGTTGGAGGCTCTCTTGTGAATTGTAGGATATTTAGTAGCATCCCTGGCTTCTTTATAGTGGATGCCAGAAGCACCTGTTCTACAAGTTGTGACAACCAGAATGCCTCCAGCCGTTGTCAGATGCCCCTTGCGTGGCAAAATCTCCCCCAATTGGAACCACTTGTATAAAAAATTTTTTTTTAAATAGTTGATGGTTGGAGAAGAACATGAGACAGAGACAGAGTACAATACGAGAACATCCATTTTCTTTGATAATTCAGTGAGGGAATTTTCAGGGTTCCTTCTTTCAAGCATCAAATAGCATAGAGATTTGCCCTGTATATTTTTGTACTATAGATTGCAATAGTTTAATGTTTTCTACCTAATGTACTTTTATTATTGAATGAAATAATAGCATTACACAATGCATAAGATATTATTTAATATTTTAAATTTTTGATTATACGCTTGTCACAAATATGTCACAATCAGTATAACCATTCCACAAGAGCTTTTTAAACTTTACAATTTCCATCAATTCTAACACTTTTGGGGATCACTTCCAGGTTTTAGTTGTGCCATGTTAATATCAATTCACACCTGAGACTTTGTAAACAGAAGTCATCAAAAAAGTTAAGTGCAAGAAGGATTCAGCATACTATAAATTTAAAAGTCAAAGCTAGATCTGTACTTCCCCATGGTGAAATTAAGTCATCTTAATTCAGCAGAAATTTAAATTAGCAGAATTAGAGCTTGGATAAGTTATTTTTGAGCTCTTGGAGGCATGCTTTAAAAAAAAAAAAACCAGCTGGTATGTCTTAGATTGGTTGGACCCAGATTTTTTACAAATTACTGAATTTTTCCTATTAGGAACTCTGAAACTTTTGGATGCAGACAAACTATGAGACAGCTATCATTTGACCATCAGAATTGTCTATACCAAAGCAAATCAGATAAATCAGATGGTAGCTCTATTCCTGCATGTATCATAGTATTACAGATAAAATTCCCTTAGTATGAGCAAAGGAAGCCTTGAGAAAGTACAGGAAGTATAGGCCAGACAGAAGGCCTGCATGTTATTGTGCCTGTGTAGGCATGTTAGCAATTTCACCTCACTTCGGTGGGATTCATACCAACATTCAGAAAGGATCTGAGGAAGGGCCCACAGATGGGCCTTGTACCCACAATCCATCCCTTCCTTGGAGGGTTCTTTCCTGTTCAGTGTCATGGATTTGAAAGGAAACCAAAGCTGAGTGTTCAACAGCACAAGCTTTATTCAATGGCCAAAGAATGCAGAAGCGGGAACACAGTTTGCCAATCAACTTCTCAGCTCTTGGAGCAATCAAGCAGCTGTTATAATGGGTCAAGGCAATAAAGTGGAGGAATAGTCATAACAATACAGGGAACTGGGCAGGCTTTTCTTGAAAATGGGGTGTCCAGCTCTTTTCTTTCCTCATTTGGCCTAGTGATTCCTGTCACAGCAGCAAGTAGCTGTGTCATTTAGTGTGGTAGTGTATTATAATGAATGTATAATGAGCTGTGGAGTCTATGTCAGCTCAAGTTAGACCACCATGTTGCCTTCAACCAATTTAAACTGGTCCTGATCACAGATCTTAACTATCTTCTCCTTTCTCCCTTTGTGGTTTCCTGTAAGCTAAAGGTGATATGGTAGGCTTGTTCTGAGTAGGTTGTGGTTAATATTTTATGGAGCCAGGGACCAGGGTAGCAGGCATCAGAAAGCCTGGTGAGATGTGTTCACATGCATTGCAGTTAATGTTTTCTCTCTTTCATTTTCTACCTTCTCTTATTTTCTGTTTCTTATTCTGGACCTCTTGCTCAGCCACATATAACTTCTTCCTCAAAATCCCTGAGATGTTGACCCCTTTCCACACTTCATGGTACTTGAGAGAGGCCCCTGACCATCCCCAATCTCAGGATGGCATCCTCCTCCTCAGCCCTGCCTAGTGGTCCAGAGTCCAGAGACCCTCTGTGGCAAATTCTCCAGGACTAACCTGGGGCTGTCATCATGTTGTGGGAGGGGCTGTTTCCTGGCTGTACAGGAAATCACAGAGAATTCAAGGTCTAACTGCTTCTCCTACAGACTTTGAGCCAGTCTTTCTAATTCTACACCCATGTATTTCCTTACATTGGAAGGCACAGGTTGCCTCTCTTTCTGTGTCTTTTCTGTGTTCTTTGGTGTGAATTGGACTTCCTCTTGGCATTCTTACCGACAAATTAACTATTATTTCTCTAGTGTTCTTCACCACTGCCCCATCTACTTTTTAGTATGCCAGATTTTGTTACTGTTTTCTGTTCTGCTCTGTATAACTTTGTGGGTGTTTGTTTTTGTTTCATTTAACAATTATAGTACTGGTTTTTCAGGAAGGAGTAGTGATAAACTTATCATACCACTATATTTAACTCTCATGTTTAAATCTCTGAGTAATTCTTCAGAGTAGAAAATTTAGGAGGTAATTGAAAAGACTGCTTAAAGTTAAGACAACTTGTAACTTTGATAGAAATTTACACCTACATGAACTGAGTGTTATTTTACCTTAGAAAATTAAGATATTTTCACAAATTAGAAGATTGTCATTTAATATTTGGGTTGTTGGACCCAGTGCTCTCTATGTTGATTTATATGAGCTGTTACTTGTATCTTTATTTGCATTTTATAGTGTTAATATGAGAAACTCAGGATAATAGGTATAATTATTTTAATAAAAACACTAATAAAACTTAATATGTTACACATTTTTTTACATAATATGTTACACATTAGAATATATACATTTTCTAAGTTCAGGGTGATGTTCAATCCCTCCCCTCCCAACTACACCCCATGTTTTGCAGATGAATGCACTGAGGATTAAAGTGTGAATGTTCAGTAGATCATGTTAATGAATGTGATGGATACAGCAGCCATTCAAATTCAAAGTTAAAAATTGGCCATGCCATTCTTTTGTCCTAGGCATTTGTTTCTAAGCCATTTCTAGTGCACCATTTGATTGTAGGAATGTAAGATGAAAATCAGTGAAAAGAATTAAAGAAGAGAAACACTGAGATGACACCGTAGCATTCATAACAACACTCATTCATCTCCCCCCAACTACAAAGCCTGAATTTCCAACAACAATTGTATAGAGCATATTGTGATTAGACAGCAAAATGAAATTGAGTTGCACTATTTGTCTTCAGCACGTAGCGTTTGGTTTTTAAGAGGTGGGAGGTGGACAGAAGAAGATGATGGGGAGGGGAGTAGGTATTTATGGATTTGGGGAAAAATTTCCAAAACACACACATACAGAAAAACTTTCATGAGATGAACATGTGTATATTCATGTAAAAAGTTTCCACAACAAATATTAAAGTTCTGTAATGAGGAATGTAATTTTCCAAAGAAGAAATTAGCTAGGATTGATAGCCCCCTTTCAGAAATTTATGAATATGTAAATTGCTTTGATAATCCAGTAATAAATATACCTATAGATTAACAGAGAGTAATTAAAAATTGAGAAGAGCTATTTACTATTTTATTTGCACAGCTACAGATATGATTAAAAAGTTATAGTTATCCCAAAGCCTTTTGTTACCATTGACAAAACTTTGAATTTTAAAGTATATTATTATTTTCATCACTATTACTTTTAAGATGGTTTAAGAGATCCATTCAGCCACTTTTGGAAAAGTTCAATATAAATCATTAAATATAGCTATTTTTTTTCACTAGAAAAGAAATTGCACTTTAAGGTTCAAACCTGGCAAACTGAGCATTTTAATGAGGCAAGTATTTCTACTGGGCCAAGTTTCTTCAGAGAAAGAATAATTCTATGCTTTTAGCAAAATGTTAGACATCTTTAAGCACTGCCCTTCTGAAAACATCTGAAGCCAATATATTTTAATAGACTTCAAGATAATCTCTTGTCTTTTCTTCCAGATGAGTCCATATAAAATTCATTTAGGTTAATGTGGACGTTAAATATATGAAAAAGCAGAATTAGGACAAAATGGAAAGTTATACGCTCTTATAATATCCCAAAGTTACCTTGTCACACAACTTCATTTCCTGGAACAAAGATGAGTTCTTTTCCAAGTGTGATTTCATTACAGATCCCATTCCTGCAAGACCCATCCTTCAGAAGGGACTTACTTATTGCTTGGTGGTTTGAATTTTACTTAAAACAGACATCTTTAACTTAATAATAGCTAACAATTTGAAGCAGGAATGGCAAAAGTCTAACTTGAAAGTCAGTTATTGTACTGAATAGAGAACTTGAATCCTAACAGCTTAATTTCAAGCTCTTAGTGTTGTGTTGTTTCTTTGATATTTCCCGGTATATATACTGTTTCCCAGAAGAAGTTTCTTCAGGTAACAGATTTGACAGTCAGCAGTATATGAGTCCACAGAGGGTCCTTTCATGCTGACCCTTTGTTTTTAGATCCTGGAAGAGAATGATCCTTTTGTAATATATTACAGAGCAAAATTTTTCTCCCTATTGCCAGTGCCTGCTTGCACTGGGACAAAGATGACCAATGTCTCTAATGCCTTGCTCTAGTCTAAAGGGGACGTGATGGTTAATTTTATGTGTCAACTTGACTAAGCCCAGCAGTGCCCAGATATTGGGCCAAATATTGTTCTGGGTGTGTCTGTAAGGATATTTCTGGATGAAAGTAACATTTGATTCAGAAACCAGGTAAAGCAGATTGCCCTCCCTAAGGTGGGCGGCCCTCATCCAATCATTTCAAGGCCTGAAGTGGTGAGAGAAGTGAAGAGGTCAATAAAGTCAACAATAAAATGGCAAGGCAGGAGGACTAACCTGCAGTGGTGATAGGATAGGAAAGAGGTCCTTGGATATAAATGATATTATACAGGTAGAACATGAAAATTTTGATATCTGGGAAAATAAACTATGAGAGACAGACCGAAATAGTTCAAGACAATTCAGAAATTTGAGCCATAGATGATTAGGAAAGATTGGTTTCTTTCCTGGGTGTGCATGAGGTGAGTTTGTTTTGAGCCATATTACATTTTAATGGATAGTGGTATATTCATGGAGAGATGTCAGGCAGTCTATTGAAAATGGAAGGAAGAGAGTCTGAAGCCTGTAGAGCATATACAGATATAGAGGTTGCATAGAAAATATTTGAATATATGAATGTATGTGAGACTCCCATGGAGAAGAGTATGAAGAGAGAAACAGTAATGACACAAAATCAGTACTGGCACCTCTTTTAAGGGAAGCAGAAATTACTGAAGGAGTCCAGGGGAAGATAAAAGAAAAAGAAAATCCAAGAACGGGTTTTCAAAGTCAAGAGGGAGATTAACCACATGAATTTCCACTGAGAGATCCAGATACCTAGTGGTAACACCAATCAGGAAGGATTTTCCTCAGAATTGCAGGACACTCTTGAGAGATCCATTTCACCAGCCTAATGATGGCAGAAGCTATAGTGCCCAAGGATACGGTGTATGAGTGGTTGGCAAAGTTGCTCCTTAAGCTTAGGAGTCAGCAATCTTTGGCCTGCTGGTCAAATCTGGCTGGCCAACCTCTTTTTGTAGAGAAAATTTCTTTGGAATACAGTTATGTTCATTTAAGTACTGTCTATGGCTGCTTTTACAGCACATTGGCCTCATGGAGCAGTTTCCACAGAGACCTTATGGCTTGCAAATCCTGAAATATTTAACATCTGGCTCTTTACAGAAAAGATGGCTGACCTTCCTCTGGCGATAAACTAATATTGCTAGTAAAATGGTGCGATAGTGTCATAGGACACCACTGCAATAGTTAACATTCGTGTTTACTTATGAAGACTCTCCATCACTTTGTGGTTTGGTACATGGATTAGGCTCTCCATTCATCTGGAAGTTGATTGAGGGTAACTATTATATGTCCTTTCTATTCTGTTTACTAAAGACCTGACCATAAATACAGGCTCCAAAATTTTAATATTGCTCCTATTTACTTTTTTACTTACCACATTCAAAGAATAAAATATTAAACATTATATGTGCAAACTTCAGAACTTCCAAGAGACTAACAAAAAAGATGAGTTTAAAAGTGCAATTAATATATATTACTAAGATAAAACATCATTAAATATTAATATAATAAAATATTAATTTCGATCAATGATTCTGCTTCCCCTGTTTAATTGCCCATTAAGTTGCAAACAGATAAAATTCAAAATTCTATTTGACAAAAGTGGAAACAAAACACTTCCTATAGGGATTTTTTTTAATGAATTTTATATTACCAGGAGCATGTTAGGAACAGGAAGCATACCATCCCCTCTCCTCTTCCCACCTTCTCCCAAGATAAGGAACTATCTGTTAATAAGAATATGCTCTGGTGAGAAAAAGAAGGGATAAAGAAAGCAAGCTTAATAGCTTGTCTCACAAATAATGCAACAGAGCAAAGACGTCTAAAAGGTAGACAGCAGAACTGCACAATAAATAATTAACTCAAACCAAGTGCAATATATTTATGCATACCTATGATAAAACAATGGATGGTCCTTTTAATCTAGTTCATGTCTAGCTGCCAGATATTTCATTATATTATGTATGTTAGTCACAAATGTAGTTATCTACAAATAACTACATTGTCTTTCTAAAATATTGACGAAGAAGTCCTTTTTGCTACCTATTGGGGTCACTGAAGAGCTACATTTTACTTACACTTGAGCTGACGCTGTTAATTAGAACCCTAATTTACTGAGCTTGTGCTGTGTTGAACAAGGAACGGGCATTCCTTGTACCAATGAGAGTTCTGTTCTTCTTCTCCATGGTCCTTGCCCATCTCTCTCCTGATGGCAGGGTCGGAAGTCAAGAGTGAGGCCAACATTGTTAAAAGATCACATTCTTGGAATTCAAGGATCATGGTATATCTAGTCCAAGAAAGGTCACGGTTGGAAGATGTAGTGTTTGACAATTATGCTGTAAAATTCCCAACAGCAAATTTAACACATCCGGAAAGAAAAAAAGATCTTTCCTATTTTTTAAACTAATCTAGGAGAGAAATGAATTCATTGCCATCATTACCAAAACACGGACACAAACTTTGGGAGGGTCACTGAAAGCCAGTGTTCATGGACAGTTCAGTGGATGAGTAATGGCATAAACTTTATTAAGTAAGTGGCATTAGGGGACTGCAGAGGCAAGAAGCTCTATATTGTTTCCATACAAGTGGACTTCAAAAAGCCATTGTGAGTAATAATACAGCTGCGACCTTTTTCTTGTGGCAGAACATGTAAAACTAGCCAATAATGGTGCCTTCAATAGTAAAGAGCACAGATAGAGTTTCTGGACCTGAACAGAGTGAGATGGTGCTTGGACACTAGGAAGAATCTTCACATGCACTGTTTTGGCAATACCCAATACATTAAATCCTATTTTCTACCCTTATTCTTAATCTTCATCAGTAAATCACTACACCTCAGATGAGGTGGGTTATAGTACAAATTTTAATCAAATTGTTTGTATAGACAGGGGCCCACAGAAATACCTGCTTGGACCCTGTGCAACCTATGGGTAAGTCTGTAGAGAGCTGCTGTAGGGAATGATCATGAAAGTTGATGAAAATATCATGAAAAATATGCTAGGAAGCTTGGCGGGCCCAGTGGAAGTTGGAGGCCAGGCAATTGTAATGGCATTAATCTATAAAATTGTGAGATATTCTCTCCCCCAGCATCTAGATGTTGGTCGTGGGAACAGGAAAAAATCGTCTTTGCTTAGATTCTGGTAAAATGTAAATAGAGGAAAAAAAAGACAAAGAATAAGATTGTAGATACAAGGGAATAATTAACTACCGTTTTGTGGTACCATGGCTGGGTCGGGGGGAAAAATCTTAAGGAAAATGTAAGGGTCTGGTGTTCTTCACAATTTATGGCAGCAAATACGGGCATCTTATTTTTATGTGGCTTTGATGGCCACTATTTTTTTGTAATCTTTCAGCAGCTTACTTTATTTTGAAGCCATACCTAAAGGTACACTGATCCCGGGACCTCTACACTGTTTTTTTGTTTTAGAGGAAGATTAGCCCTGAGCTAACATCTCCCACCAATCCTCCTCTTTTTGCTGAGAAAGACTGGCCCTGAGCTAACATCCGTGCCCATCTTCCTCTACTTTATATGTGGGATGTCTGCCACAGCATGGCTTGATGAGCGGTATCATGTCTGCACCCAGGATCCGAATGGGCAAACCATGGAGTGCCAAAGTGGAACATGTAAACTTAACCACTGAGCCACCAGGCTGGCCCCCAAACCTCTACACTTTTAACCTCATTATTTCTTCTTTCTGAAACCACCTGTTATTTTTCCTTTCCTTGGAAAATTGCTATTTATCCTCCAAGATCTACTTCAAATGTTTAAACATTTGTGAAAAACCTAATTCCCTTGGCTGTGTCAGTTAATTTCTTCATCTTTGTGCCTCTATAGAACCTCTTTTATATGACTCGCAATATTGTATTTCAAACATTTGCTTAAGTGTCAATTTTATCTTTGATTTTGTATATTTCCTCAGGACAGAAATTAGATCTAGTCCATTTTCTTATTTGGTGTCTATGCTGTGCTTAA
Organism: Equus quagga; assembly: GCF_021613505.1. Taxonomy (NCBI): domain Eukaryota; kingdom Metazoa; phylum Chordata; class Mammalia; order Perissodactyla; family Equidae; genus Equus; species Equus quagga. The sequence goes on from NC_060275.1 coordinate 102,935,832, forward strand.
TAGTTTTCTGAATAAACAATAGAATAAATAGTAGAAATGAAGCATGGAGAAAAAAGTAATGAACATACTTTCTCTCTGGCCTTTTTTTCTTTTCTTAAATAACAGAGTAGTACTAAAAGGATGGTTCTCTGCCTTCCAATTCAATAAGTATTAATATATGTTTCTAAATGTGTGCACTTTTAATGCCAACATAACTTCCATAAATACATATGAACAAAACACAAGAAATATATGAGCTTGAGATAGAAATGCAAATTACCAATTTGAATAAACACATTCATATTGATATTAGGAAGCTTAAGATTTGAGAGGCACAAGTAATCAAAATAGAAACTATAGATCTTTTTGTTCTTTAAAGGAAATATTGAAAAGCCTATGTCCTGAATTTTTAATTTGTTACTAATTTATTGCTAGGAAAAAATAATGAAAACTATAGCTTTAACAAGTTTCCTGATATGTAAACCCTAAAATATAAAGTATCGGTAATTTATATGATAGAGTTCAAGCTTGTTAGTCCTGTGGTTAATTTTCTAGTTTTAAAGAGGGTTTTTGTTGTAATAGTGTGATTTCCTCCCACATCTGGAAGCTCTAAATCATTTTTTTTAACAAAGTTTTTCTATAGTTTCCTATTTGATAATATTAACTTTGTTTTAGAAATGATATTTTAAATTCCCTACAAGCATAAACATTTTTAAGTGAATAAAATGTGACTTTGTTATCTGAATGATCAACCTAAAAGTATAGAACTTACATTTTATACATATTCAAGACAATTAAATTTTGGATTTTCAGAAAGCGAAATTTTAAATATAATAATATAAATAAGTGTTAATTAAGGGAAATATTTAAACAATGTTTACAAATATAAATGTTAACTCTAATTTTCAAGCAATTTCAAAAAATATTTCCAAAACTCTAAATACTTTTCATTTTGAAAATATAAAATATTTTAGAATTATTTTATGTCTTGTGGCTTTTATCTTTCCTTCATTGGTCTGTGTTTAGAACTAATGCTCTGTTTTAAAAGACACATTATTTTCTTCTACCGACATATAACCTCACTATGTGCACTTTAGAAAATAAAAAAATACACTCAAAATTCAATGATAAAAACAACATAAGTTAATTTTTTTGTGTGTAAAGAAGTGTTCCCCTCATCTTAACTTCTTTCATCTGGTATTTTTGTCCATTTATTTTTTTAACACCTCTCTGATGTTTCTTTCTGTTTCTGTATTTATATCTTGTTTTCTTTATAGCTTTTTTCCTAGTTGATATAATGAATATACATTTCAATTTTATTGCCATTATCATGTGTTTGTAGTTATAAATGTAGTTTTCTAATTACCTCTACCAAAAATTAGAACATAGCAATTAACTTCTTATTAAAAATGAAAAAGTACTTAATTTTTCATAATTTTATTTTACTACTTCCCAGACTTTCTTGATATAGTGGAGATGTTACATCTCTTCTCTTTCAGGAATAGTAATTGTCATTTATATTCTATTTTATACTTGTATATAGAATTATTTATACTTGTGTCCTTAAGTGTCTTTTTTTGGTTGTTTTTGAGTTTTTTTGTCAGATCGTTTATGCCTAGAGTCAGAATTTTGGGTTATGTGATATTCAGGAGTGTGACAAATTATTTGTAGGGGAACTGTACCAATTCGTATTTTTGCCAGTATTGTATTCAATTCAATTCAGTTCAACTCAAATTGTCCTCCAATTTCAACACTGGCCATTTTTATACATTTTATTTTTGCCAACTTAGGTGTTGTAAATTGCATCTCACTATGGCCTTAATGTGCTTTGATCTCTTCACTAGTAAATTTGGGCATCATTATAGAGATTTTAAGAGTCAGTCATGTTACTTTGTTTCAAAAAATAACAGTTTAAAGTTTCAAGTAGTTTTATAGTAGATTGTTTAATTGTATTGTAGAGTTACTTTTATAATCCAGTTAATGATTATTTGTCGCATCCATAACAAATATTGTTTCTCAATCTGTGCTTTCTCTTCTTATTTTATTATGTCTCAATGAACAAAAATTTTTAGCGGTGTTATAGAAATTTATCAGCCTGTCTTTGTATGGATAGTATATTTTAGTACTCTTCTAATAATTTTCTATGCCATGTTAATAACTATATTTTATTATATTTTGTCAAAAACTTTATACTTTGATCTTTCTCATTCAAGTGTTTGGTCTACCTAGGATTGATTTTTGCATATTGAATGAGGTACGGATATAGTATTTTTTTAATCAGAGATAATCCAATTTCTCAGTACTGCTTATTGAATAGTCTATGGTTCCCTACTAGTTTTTCACATCTGCTCTGCTCTATGTCTAGTTTTCATTTGTGTGTGTATGTGTGTGTTTCAAGGCTCTCTCTTCTATTTCATTGATCAATAATTCTTTCCCATAGCTCGTTTCCTACTGTTTTAAATAATATATTTTATGTCAGTATTCAGTAGGACAACACCATCTCCTTCTCACTTCTTTATTAGTATTTTAGATATTTTCAGACTTTAATCTTCCACATTAGTCAGTATCAATTTTACCACTTCAATGAAAGAAACTTATTCTTTTTGCCTGGGATTATTTGAACTGGTAAATTCCTAAGATTGATTCAATAAACAAGATATCTCTGTCCACTTATTTAGTTCTTATTTAATAATTGTCAATCAAGTTTTACAATTGCATCAATAAAGGTGTTAAAAGAGAAATGAGGCATATTAAATTTTTTTAAGAATTTATCTGAGCAAAAATCAATTTGAAGTGGGCAGTGCCAAACCACAAGTGATTAGGAGTTCTCTGCCAACAGGAGCTCAGGAAGAGACTTCCATAGAAAAAGTGCAAAATAAAGAAAGAAAATCTTTTGATTGGGTGTAGCTTAAAGCCTAGTTGGCTGTTTGTAATTGGTTGTCCTTAGGTTTCAATTTTGTGACCTTGAGACATTTATGGGCTTAGATGTTGCTTTGCTTGTGGGGGCTACCGTGGCATTAGAGCCACCTCAGTCTAATGGCCGCCTTGTTTAATTAATTTAACAAGGGTGTTCTACCCCTTTTTGTTAAGTTTATTTCTAGATATATTTAATGAATATCAATGAGGTGCATGATTTTAAAATTGCACTTCTTAATTCTCGTTTCAGGTCTATTGGAATGCGATTGTCAAACATTGTTCAGAAATTTTGCTAAAATCTCTTATTACTTGAAAATCTTTCATGGATAATACTTTCAATTTTTAAAGCAAAATACACTTACATCTCCAAATAATATTCGTGTTCTTCCTTTATAATCCTATCTCTGTTGTTTCTCATTCTTTTCTTATCTTACTGAATATAAAGGACATTCATTATGTTTGGTGATTTTCGACTACAGCCCGTTTTATTTGTTGGAAACTAGCCTTCAAATTTCTTTATGGTGTATGTTGTGAGTTCTTTTCTACCCGGATGATTATTGTCATTTGGAAGCATTATGCACCCAATCCGCTTTAAATTTGAATTTGATATAAGGATTGATTTTGAATCAAACAAATAATGTAAATAACTCTCCAAACTCAAATGAGAACCTGCCACCAAGGACACATCCTCAGAGCAGACTGTTTTTAAATAAAAAAAAATCCCCAGGGGCTGGCCCCGTGGCCGAGTGGTTAAGTTCGCGCGCTCCGCTGCAGGCGGCCCAGTGTTTCATTGATTCAAGTCCTAGGCGTGGACATGGCACTGCTCATCAAGCCGCGCTGAGGCAGCATCTCACATGCCACAACTAGAAGGACCCACAACGAAGAATATACAACTATGTACCGGGGAGCTTTGGGGAGAAAAAGGAAAAATAAATAAAATCTTTAAAAAAAAAAATCCCCAGACACAGCGATGGAATTTCTTTGTTTTCTAGTTCAGGAAAGCCTTTTTATTTTTCTGTATGTGTAGCTTTCCTAGAGCTATTTATGCAGTTTTCTCCAATTTACCACCATCTCTGTGCCATTTCAAAGGCTTCACCCACGGAAGTTTTAAGCAACCAACCCCTCAGATGCTCAAATAGCGACCGGTCTAATACTCACCTATCCCCATGTACTTATCCTCCAGCTTTGCTCCTCACTCTGGAGCACACCTTTTCCTTGCATTCAGACTCATCCGTTAATCTAAAAATCTGTTTTTGTGTTTCTGCGTATTATGCTTTATAACTGCTATGTTCACGTAGTATAGTAAAATTTCTATCCCTGCATTTTTTGGGAAATCGTTAATGTTATTTAAAATGTTGTGTTACTATCAGTTACCTTAATTCAGATAGATGTATTTTTATCTTATTCTGTTGTTGTAATAACAACAATTTTATGGAGTGAATATACTTGTGTCACTTTAAAATGCATCTTTCTTTCTTTCTTTAACATATTGTTTTCCTTAATCTGTTCTGCATTTTAAGTACTCTATCCTTATCTAACGCAGATTCCTTCCCAGGACTCCTGATGTATTTTGAATATAGAGATTTCAAATCAAGCCTAATACATATTGCAAAAGGCAATACTTTGATACACAGGTGATGCTGGAATGCTCTAGGGTCTGAAGTTAGAAACCTGGTGACTATGATGTCCTCTGCTGTGTTCATCAGTCAGTGGCCGTGAGGAGATGTCAAGGGCCTAGAGAGCGCTTATAGCTGAAAACCTGTCAGTACATTTTCTTTGCTGCCTCAGTAACCAACTTTCCACACCTGCTTTGGTTGAACCTCCTTCCCCAGTAAAGTTCAGCTGTGTTGGGAGAGAACTTGGCAGCCTGCAGATGTCCCATTTGGTTTGGTTGTGGTTTGTTGGTGGACCTCACAGCGTGGCTGCTTTTGAAAGTTCTAGAAACAAAGCCTTTAAAGGAATTCTAAGTGCAGTGCAGTGAATGCACCTAAGTTCCTCAATCTTTTAACTCAAGAGACATTAGTGGTATTTTACCAGCGTATTCTACCTATTTTCTTTCATAACATTTCTTTGGAAGAAAATTATTACAAGTATGTTGGGATTATTTTTAAAATAGGCATGTGTCATATTTTTGGCAGAGATCTGCTTCTGCTCCCTTTCAGTACTGTCCACATTAATACAGGTTTTACCTCTCTTTCAAACCCTTTTCGTTGTGGTAAGGACGTTGGAAATGAGATATTCGTCTATGCCTAAATGGCAATTTTTGCAGTGAGTCCTTTTACCTGACATTTGATAACTACTTTTCCTCAGCTGGTATCAGTCCTGGGCATTCCCACCTCTGCTGAATAGCCTCATGACCGTGCCCTTGCAGACTGTACCTGTGCTGACCTAGTGCCCTGGGTCTTGATGCACAACTACTACCTGTTTTTTTTGACAGTTCCCTCAGCTGACATTTTTCTGGTGCCATTTATTTTCATTGCTGTGCGTCTTTACCAGTACCCTACACTGAAGTCGGTTAGCTAATTATAAGGGGCTTATCTTTATTCCAGAAGCAGGTTGAAGAACACAAAACAGTTTATCTAATTCTTTGGTATATCCTCCTTACTGAGAAAACGGGTATCCGGACTCACTGTTTTGTCACCTAATATCCTTAACTAAGTATGATATTTCTCCTGATACTAATGTTGTCCTCTTTTATTAAAGTTCAAGATGCTGGCCCACTGTGTTTTCAAATATTTATGTATTCATAACTCGTCTTACTAATCATGATCTGTTTTTGTGATTATTCTTCTTGACTAAGTTAGGTGTGATAATTGTGATTATGACATAATAAAGCAATCCTTTACCTGCCTTGTTGGATGTCATCCATACTCGACACACACATGCAAACTCTCATACATACAATTATACGCACACATATAGATATCAAAAATAAAGATATTTTCTGATAAATTATGAATAAAAATATTTTCATGAATTTAATGGTTGAAATAGTTAAGTAAAGCAATTAGCTGTATATGCATTTGTTATGAATCAAAAGCTTTCAGATATGTTTCTAGGAATTTGAACAAAGCTGCAGTAAACATTCTTCTGCATATCCCTTTTTGCACATGGGCAAGACTTTGTTTAGCAGATGCATGCGGGAATGGAATTGTAGGGCAGAGGTTATCTGCATTTTCACCATTGTTAGATATTGCCAAATGGTTCTTCAAGGTAATTGTATCAATGTTTACTTCCAACACAATTAAAATTTTCATCACTCCACATCTTTGCTAAATGTTGATAATTTCAGACATTATATTTAATAAAAAAATTTTTTTTTGCCAATCTAATTGAATATGAAATGATATATCATTGCTATTTTATTTTGCATTTCTCTGCTAATGGCTGACATAGAATCCCTTTTTATGTTCTTATTGTAAATCCTGGTCTTCTTTTCTCTAAATATTCAACTTATAGCCTTGTAAATTCAATATTTTTTTATTGATTATTGAAGTTCTTCATGTAATCTATACTCAAAACTTTGTTCCATGAATGGCAAATATCTTCTCACAGTCAATGACATGATTTCTCCTTTTGTTTGTGAAGTTTGATTTTGAATACCTGATTTTAATTTTAATTCAAATTTATCATTTTGGTTGGTACTTTTAACATTTTCTTTAAAGAAAGATTTTTTTATTTCTATGTCATTAAAAAAAATGCTATGCTTTTTTTTTTACATTTATAAGCTTTTATTTCTCTGCACGCCTGAAAGTTATTTTTTGTGTATAGTATGATGAAAGAAATACCCATCTATCTCTGTAACAAGTGAAGATTATATCAGTCCAATGTTGTCTTTAGTATTTGAAAACGATGTTTTCCTTGTGTTTGATTATATGTCTGATGCTCCCTGGGCTATACACACCGTCTTATGTGAAATAGACTCAGGAGGAAGTTGTTTTATCCAATAATTTTTCTCTCTCCTTTGGAAGAGGATAGGAAGAAAATCTACAAGGTTGTCTATAGTAGGCTGAAAAATAAACTCACAAAATATCGCTAGATCCTAACTCATGAAACCTATGAATGTTACCTTATATGGCAATAAAGGATCTTTGCAGATGTGATTAAGTTAAGGATCTTTAGATGAGGAGATTATCCTGGATTATCTGAGTGGGTCCAAAATGCAATCCCATCTATCCTTATAAGTGAGAGGTATAGGAAGATTTGGCTCAGAGGGGAGAAATCAATGTGAAGGGGAGCGAGAGATTTGAAGAATCTAGCCTTGAAGCATAGAGTGATGTGACCACAAAACGAAGCATGCAGGCAGTCATTAGAAGTTAGGAGAGTCAAGGAATGGATTCTTCCCTAGACCCTCTGATGTGAGGACAGCCCTGCTGACACCTTGATTTCAGCCTGGTCTTACTGATTTCAGACTTCTGACCTCTAGAGCTGTGAAAGAATAAATTTCTTTTTCTTTGAACCACTACATTTGTGGTAATTTCTTGCCACACCCAAAGGAAGCTGATACAGATTTTGGTACATTTGTACAAAATTTCTAATATAATTTAAAGATATGAAATGGCTTAGAATGTCTTTTGAATATCATTCTTTATTGTTTTTAATCTTTAAGATTTTATTTGACAGGTAAACAATTATAGTTATCAGATGTCTTAATTTGCTTGGGCTGCTATAATGAATTACCATAGATTGGGTGGCTTAAACAGCATTTATTTCTTATGCTTCTAGAGGCTGGAAAGTTCAAGATCAAGGTGTCAGCAGATTCAGTTCCTGGTGAGGATGCTTTTCTTGCTTTTCTGATGGCCGTCTTCTCCTTGTATCCTCATGTGGTAGAGAGCAGACAGAAGCAAGCTTTCTCCTGTCTCTTCTTATAAGAGCACTAAACCCATCAGGAGGGTTTAACCTGTATGGGGGTTTAACCGCCATAACCTAGTGACCTCCCGTAAGCCTCACCTCTAAATACCATCACACTGGGGATTAGCGTTTTAACACATGAATTTTAGGGGAACACAAACATAGAGTTTATAATACCAGAATAACAGAGTGATAAAAAGAGTTGGTGATTTTACTTCTAGAAAATAACAGTTATGAATCTAGCCTATTATTATCTATATTTTTCACCCAATTTTCATGATAGTGATGAAAGACTTATAAGTATTCTGATTGCCATTTGGTTATAATGGCTAATATGTAGATATTAATTTTAATCATATTATAAGTTCATTAAAAATAAAATTTCTCAGATAGGTAAAATTGATAGAACTCACACTTCTTGTCTTTAAAAAGAAAAGTTGAACCATATGAAAATACAGACACAGTAATAAGATGCATCAACAGAAGAAAATATGTTAGTTCTTATTAAGTAATCTATATTTCCTCATGCTCTTTTTATTGTTTCATTGTATGACACTCAGCAAAAATCGATCAGGCAGCTGTGCCTGTGTGCACAATATTATTAAAGCCTATTTTCCTTTTTCAAGCATGATGAACTTTAATAGGGATGAATGATAACAAATGTCCATGGGCTTTCTCAAAAATTCTTCAGAATCAGGCACCAGACACGTATTTTCTCACTTGTATGGGCATCTATTTTAGTCAATCTGATATATTACTCAGAAAGGAATATTTCAAACAGAAATGTAAGATGTGTTTTCAATAATATACTCTATTATACCAAAGATGCTGTTTATTTGAAAAGTGTTATGGGATTAGAGTCAGAGATATCAGTATTAAGTAATGTTTGGCTTCATAGAAACAATTATGGATATGTGCATATCCACATTAGTATGAATACATATATTTCCCAGCTCAGTCCACTGAGCTGAGAGGGATTAGAATCAATGGCACCCCAGCATCAAGGAACACACCTAAGACCCAGATGCTGATTTCTACCATTCACCAATAAAGGAACCAGAGATAATGCTGAGTCTAGGGCTGAGGTGGGGAATATATAAGATTAGCATGAACCATCTTGTAGTGCCAGAATGTAAGGAAGTGCTCAGTAAACAGACTAGTTGTGGTATGTCAAAAGGTCACAGAGTCAAGTGAAAGAGTTCATAAAGGCCAAAGCTGGAACAATTAGAGCAAAAAAATAAATAGTTTAGTATTGGGTTATAATACAATACAAAATAAGTATCTTTGAGTTCACACTGATAAACATAAATTACTGACTGAGTGAGTGAATGACTGAATACACAAGCAAGCAAAGAAGCAGATGGGGAGAATAGACAAATCTTTCTTGCAGAAGAATTTAAATTTTTTTTTTTTTTTTTTTTTTTTGGTGAGGAAGATTTGCCCTGGGCTAACAACTCTTCCCAATCCTCCTCTGTTTTTTTGCTTGAGGCAGATTAGCCTTGAGCTAAGATCTGTGCCAATCTTCCTTTACATTGTATGTGGGATGCCTTCACAGCATGATTGACAAGTAGAGTAGGTCCACACCTGGGATCAGAACCTGGGAATCTGGGCTGCAGAAGCGGAGCACACAGAAACTTAACCACTAGGCCATGGGCTGGCCCCTCAAATAAATTTTGTAGATCTTTCCCTCTCAAGAAGGTGGAACTTAACTCCTTACCCTCGAATGTGGGCTGTGTCTAGTGACTTGCATCCAAAGACAGTATGAAAAGGAAAAGCAAAAGTCACGCTGGGGACATGCACCCTTAATATGAAGTGATGAGAATGACATTACCTCAGTGGTCTTCCTCCAGAAACCAATCTAACAAAAAAAATTAGACCTTCCGTTCCCCCTATTCATGAGAAAAAAATAAGGCAAATTCCGATTGAGGGACATTCTATAGATGTCTGGTCATTACTCTTCAAAACTTTCAAGGTTATCAAAAACAAGGAAAGTCTGGGAAGCTGCCACTGTCCATAGGAGGCTGAGGAGTTATGAAGACTAAATTCACTGTGACATCCGGAACAGAAAAAGGACATTAGGAGAAAAACTAATGAAATCAGAATAATGTGTCAATATGGGTTCATTTGATTGTGTGTATCAGTGTATCAAAAGTTGTGACAAATGAACCATTATAATGTAAAATGCTAACAATAGGAGAAATTGCATGTGGGTTATACAAGAACTCTGAACTATCTTTGCAGCTTTTAAGTAAATGGAAAATATTCTAAAATAAATATATATTAGAAAAAACATTTGACATTAAAACTTTGTGTATGTTTGTCTTTCCAGCTTTGGCTCTATTTGGGAATATAGTCCATTTGGAACTCAGTAGCACTTTGGAGTTTTAAAGAATGCCAGCCTTTTTAAAGGTAGGTGACATTTAAATATCATCAAGACATACACTTTTCACCCCTTAATAAATAGCTCAAAATTCAAATTCTTTTTAAAACTTCTTTACTTTTAAAAATACTGATTTCATTAGAGATCAGAATATTCAAATATTTATATACTTACAGGAAGTGGCTGGCATAAATGTGACAAAATGATGAAACTTAAGCAATCATTTCTCTTATCAAGAATTCTATATTTTTAAGCTTCTTTATTGCATTTTTTCACACTGTTTCAATTTACATGCAGATTTGGGAAGACCTGGTGGCTATGTGCCTTCTAAAGACAGAAATTGATTTTCTCTTTTTATGTTCTTTTTTTGGTGACACTTTGCCTACTCCCTCATAATTAGTGGATATTACTTTTGTTAAATTGGATATGTTTCATTTCAAAGGCAAACCTCCGATGAAGCTCTGACACCGGAAACAAAGAGACAATGTCACAAATTTTCTTATCTTTATTAATATTAATATGACAGAGTCTAGTTCAATTGTTTCTTGGGCAGGCAATGGTAGGCTGCTGTTCCTTTGTGCATGGCAGGAATCTAAACCCTGAGATTTCGACACTGCCTACTTGGTAATTGTGGCGTCTATTCGTAGAGTATAGTCAAAACAAGCTTTGTATTTTCAGTTCTCAATCAGTGATCAATTAAGATTAACCATTTATATAATAGCTCTGAAAGAAAGGTTAAAGAGATAAGGCAAACATCTAATTACACTGCTGTGGGTTTATGGGTCTTACTGTGGTATTCATTCAAACTCTCTCTGCATACTCATATTTAATAAGTAGAAAAATCTTTTCCTTTTGTTTTTAACTTTCCTTTTATGAGATACATTTACTCAAAAAGCATTACACATGAATCTAGTTTTATAACTATCAAATAACTTCAAGTGTCAGATCTGAGTAAAATCTATACAAATTTTAGATATAATTTTTCAAGATTAAAAGTGTGAAATGAAATTAACCATTTTGTATCTCAAATACTATTGATTCCTAATCCCTGTTGTCATCTATTTTATCCTCCAGTCTGTTCTCATCAATATTCAAAATTTCCATATAGAAAATATCTTACTTAGTATAATTTTTGCATTTTATGGAAACTTTGACTAATTTTTAAATCTCTATCTTGAATAATTTTGGAGTCAGGGTTTCATTCCAGATCTTATGCTCAGATTGATAGGGTAAGAGAGGTTAATATTTCAAATTTAATTCTTGTAACTGGCAACTTGTCCTTCTTAGAAAACCATGATTTCATCAACATAAATATTATCTGCAATGCAAGTATGAGGAATAAAAAAGTAATAGCACACCATTCTAATTATTAATATAGGACTTTGTATCTTTTTCTTTAAAGCTTGATGAAGCATTAAACATCCAAAGATCCAAATAAAAAAGAAGCACACTCTTCTCAAGGTCCTTTAGGTGTCTCTGTGCTATAACCAAAGATAGAAAGAAATATATAAGAGTTTGATAATCATTTTACATAAGAATAGTTTAAAGATAATAACTTGAGAAAGGGTAAATTTAAAGAAATTAGAATGTTCACTTGTTTTCATTCAGGAAAGAGTTCAAATTAATGCAGAGGACATTTGAAGAGAATTGTTTTCCTTTTAATGTAAGGGTATTCATAAGCTTCACATATGAAAATAGACCTGAAAGTGATCTCATTGGAATGATATAATAAAATAAGGAGTAATATCCAAGAATATTGAAGATAGAGGTGTCAAGCCAAATAAACTTAGTATTAAAATATTTATCTTTCATTAATTTAATTTTGAATAGAGTAATGTTCTGGGGCCTTTACAATCTCACCATCTCCTTTCATAAACTCTTTTTTGACCAATCGAAGGAAGAGAAATCTATTTCTCCTTTAAAATTTTACAAAATGGACCGTTTGTTCTACTCACTTATCAATTATATCCGTGATTGCCTAACAAGTAGTTAGATTAATTTATTATAAATCGTGCAAAAATGAGAAAGAAATCACTCTTTTTACATATGGTCAGAGTACTCTCATAATATATAGAATACTTTTTTGGTCCAATATGACAGATGCTATGGTTGTAGAGAAGAAGTGGGCTGGGATTTCTTCTGCATGTTATGGTTGAAAGGGAAGGGGAAACACAGAAAAGAGACATTGGAGCTGGACTTGAAAGAGAAGTAAAATAAGTAAAATAATAAGTAAAGAAGAGGGTATAGATGTATAAAAGGCATGACGATATGTAATATTATTTCATGTTTGGTGAATTTTAAACTATTTGGGGAGATAAAGAATGCAGTATATATCAGCTATGGGGGTAGTTGGTAGATAAATCTAGAATATGAGGCCCAGATGATGAAGAACCTTGAATGAATGTAAAAGCACATCTGGGCTGTGGGATTTATGTTTCATGTGTTGTGGAGCTTTATTTGTTGTTGCTGCTTATGAATGTAGAGAAATAACCTGGTCAGGGGCATGTGCGTGTGTGTGTTTAAGAAAATGATCGCTGGCAATGTATTGGGAGATTATCTTTTTATATATAGTTGTCTAATCTTTTGGAAGCTTCAGTTTCATCTTATTTGTGTCTATCCCCTGTAATTTCTTAGACAATGAATTGTAGGTAATCAATATTCAAAACATTTGTTTCTTTAGAGATATATTTAAATAGTTTAGGGTTTTTTAGGATTCCTTTAATATTTCATTTCATGAGGACAAGGAGGCAAACTGCAGTTGCAAAAGGAAAGTTCTGGAAATGAACACAGAAGCTGACACAGAGGTAAACAAATCTAAGATCTATCTTTAAAAAAAGTGTTTAGCGCCTTGGTATGAATATCAGGTCCTGACACTCAGAGAACACCACCTCTCAGCAGTGATGAGGTGAAACAGAAACTGATGGAAATAGAGAGAGAGCAATAGATCTGCTCAGCCAGGAGTGGATTTGAGCATTTCTGATTTTAGTGCTCACAACACCCTGCTGAGTTGACAATAGGGTTCAGAAAATGAATTGCAGAGCCATCTGTTTAAAAAAGAAATGCACTTTGTAAGGCATTACTAGAAATCATTTTGTAAATTTTTGTTAGTGTGGTTTTCCCCGATGGGTTACTGTTTGGGTTGCAATTAGCACATCTGAAGAAAATAAATGCTGGGATATTTCTAATTTTTGGTAATTGTCAAAGGTTAGTCATTTGAGACAGGCCTGTTAGGATTACACAATGGACTTGTCACTGGGAATTATGATTCATCATCTACACAGGATAATAAGAACAGAAAGGAAAGGAAAATACAGAGGGAGTTGGCTATTTCAACTCAGACTCTGCTAGGCTTTTTATGCAGAAGCAAGAGTTATTCCAGTTGCTCATGATTGCTGTAAGCTTCCAGGATTATTAAAACAGGTTTACTACAAGGGACATCAGTAGAAGAAAAACAAAATCTAAAAAAGATACACTGATCCTCCATTTATTTTCCTGTATGTAATTTTCCATTTTTTTCCTCAATTTTTAGTTTAAAGAGCCATGGGCCACAAGATGCTCTTAAAATCTCACACACTCAGAGACTCAAAGGTCACTTCTTTGTGTCTTCATTCCATGGCACATATTTTCAGTTAATTTTAAAGGTCAGTTTCCTCCCGTGAACCTAAAGATGGTATTTGTTAAATAAAGAAGAGAGAAATAAATAAATGGGAGCTGTTTTTTCTAGCTTTAAAGTAATCCTGTGTATATGTCACCCTGCTTTGATGTTATGTGGCAGATCACGATCTAGGTGATTGTGCTATCATTCAGGTTAGCTTAAAATTTCCTCAGTACATAAGCAAGGGGAAATGCATGTTGTTTTTGTTCTAATAAAAACAATCCTGCAGGAGAGGTGAAGAGAATGCTTGATTATGGTCTATGGGACAACAATCCATAATTTACTTTGCAGATGTCTGTGTAATTTAAGCAGCAGGCAGAACAACCACACAGTTGTAGCTGCTCTGGGGACAGGATACCAAGAGGCTCATAAATCATAGTAAGGATTAAAAGCAATGAGCATTCATCTTCTGAACCTCATAAAGGCAATATTGGAAAGCCAAAGATTAGAACATATAGAGCCTGGAATCTCTGTGCAGGCATAAAAGGTGGCACAGTTTTTAAGGCTCCTCTCAATTAGCATTGACCTGCTATTTACAAGTCAGCAGAACATAATTTTAAAGTTGATTAAAAAAGGGCCCCATCCACATCAAAATAAATTAAGTGATAAGATATATTTCTAGGGTATATTAAAAATGAAGTCAAATGATATGGAAACGCTAATCATTTTTTTAGATCGAAACATGTTTCGTCTTGGATAGTATATGGGAAAAAAACCCCTTAATATAGCCAATACAAAAAGACCTTCTTGTTTAGCTAAACATTTTTAAATTGTGAAATGTCATGAGGAAATTCGAACTTCAGATTAGTCAAGTGAAGGAGAGACTGACAGCTGGATCTCTCCTAAAACATTTAGTAAACAAATGGCCTGTTACTAATTGTTTATATTTGAAAAATTATTCTCATCAAAGGTCTTTGGATGCAAATGAGTAAATCGTATACAGTGAGAGGTTTCATTTTTGTTGAAAATTGGAACTTTGATCAAATTTTAAAGCTTTTGAAAAATTCTCATTTGTTAATTTTCTCGGTATTCTTTTATATCAGGTTCATGGTATAACTGAACATGGCAATTTTATAAAAACACCAGACTAGAGCAGAGAAGAATAAAATCACTCATTCAAGGATAATTATGAGCTTATTAAGGAGACCCAAATAGGTTTCAGTTTCTGATTCCCTAGTTTAATATCAAATATCCCTTGAAAATTATTATTTTAATGTAGCCACTACATAATTGTCTATTTTAGTTAAGGGAGCTATGGTGTGGCTAATCCAGAGTGGCTGATAATGAAAAATATATAATTGTGTTTAGCGTTGAAATGTATTTTGTGTTGATATTTGAACATGATTTCATCTGACATTTAGAAAGGCACAACTGCTCCATCTTTGAAAACAACTAGACTAACATAGCAGATATTGGAATTTGGGCTACTTCTGCACTGGGTGTACTCTATTCTACATGCCATCCTTGGGACAAATAACATTTCTTTCCATTTGGCAGGCAACGCTATAGTATTCTAATTTAGTTCAAATATCTTTTTAGCTACCACTTTCCTTCCTCTGGAAAGGTGATTAAGTATCATATGCTTTGATACAAGCTGGCATAATGATTTTACAGTAAGATAGCTTTATTGTTTTGTGTATCATTGTATTTAATTGTTCCTTTATCTGGTTTCTAAAAATACTGTGCTGAATTACCAGCAATAACTCCAGAGAAGGAGGACCTGGAACTCTGAGACTCAGCTAGGCTTCTTTGCTACATAAAGTAAGACTAGTGCTATGATAAATATATGGGGGAAGCATATTGTATATTTTTGGACTAAGGATAGACTACGTCACTTTTGACTTCATAATAGCACCTATTTAACCATAAAATCATGGTTCCTAAGATCTGCTAAAAAACAATAAGCTACCATTTTAAAAAAAATCAAGTATTTGCCTCTATGTCTACATGTATTAATTATTATTTAAATGCTTATTAAGTAGGGAGGATATATTCGAGACAAATGATATTATATGTTAAATGTATTTTTAAATGTAACATTTTAAAATGTTCTTTTATATTTCAAATGCCTCTGTAGAGTGGGTGACATAAAGACAAAAATAAGTCACTTTTTCTCTTGATCTTTTTCCTTAATTTTCTCCCTAGTTTACATAAAGCATCCAATGCTTGAGGGCGAGGTGACATAGATTCATGGGTTAATTTACTCAAAAATAGTTATTGAAAACAATCTATATGTTACTTTGTGTGCATATACACAAAGAACTCTTCTCTGGGTCGTGGATAAATTTGTGAAAAATATTAAAAATTACTAGTCACATTGGTACTTAGAGTCTAGTGAGGAGAGTGAAAGCAAACAAAGCATGTAATATTTAAGTTATGGAGAAATCTGTTTATAGAAAATGGTAAATGTTATGCAGAAGATGAGCTGGCAAGAGTGAGAGGACGGTTCTGTGTTACAGAGGAAAGGGGAAATAGTATTTTGCAAATTTTAAAAACACGATTAGAGAAGATCTCAATAAAATAATATTTGAGAAGCCTTGAAGGAGATGTGGGAGCGACCATGAAAATATCTGAAGAAGAGCATTCCAAAACTCCCAAGGGGGGAGCCATTTGAAGTGCACAATCAAAAACCAGCACCAAGACCAAAGTGGCGGAAGCTGAGAGAGTGGGGAAGGACTGTGGGAAGCGAGTTCTGATAGACAGCGGGCCTTGGAGGGCAGTGTACGGACCTTATTTGTCCTCTGAGTGAGATTAGAAGGCGTTGGATGGACCTGAGTGGAGCAGTACCATGATGCATTTTATCTTTTAAGGGCACTTCTCTGGCTGAGGCATTGAAGATGCACTATAAGGGCACAGGAGTGGAATTAGGGAACCCTTTTTAAGGCGGCTACAATGACCCAGGTGTGTAATGACACTAACCAGAAGTACAGCAGACCAAATGGTGAGAAGTAGGGAGATTGAGACAAAATGATTTGGGGGCATGTCATATGTGTGACATGAGAAAATAAGAGAGCTCCAGAGTGACTCTATGATGTCTGCCCTGAGCAATTGGAGGATGGTTTTGCCATTAACTGAGCACACGAAGTCTGGAGCTGCCTTTGGACATCTAAGAAGAAATGTTGACTGGCAGTTGGATATATTCACATGAAATTCAGAGGCAAATTCACTCTAGTATATAAATTCTCTGATATTTAACTTACGTCTACTTTTTAACAAACACTTGCATAGTACCCCTGTCTATCAGGTGCTGTTCTAAGCATTTTGTATGCATTAGCTCATTTAATTTAATCCTCATAACAACTTTATGAGACAGGCACTATTAACATGATCCTCATTTTGCAGATGAGGGAAATGAGGCTAAGTGGGTAAAGTAGTTTTCCAAGACTGCATAGCTGGTGAATGACAGAACTGGGATTCACACCCAGGTTGTCTAGTGCTGGAGACCATGTTCGTAACCACTACTCTATTCTCACAACAAAATGGGTTTAAACAACTCCATACAGGATTAGATCATTAATGGAACAAGTTTAGAAAAGAATAGGGATCCAAGAACTAATCTCTGGGGCACAGTAGTCAGAGAGATGAAGAGAAATGAAGAGAGACTGAAAAAGAAAAAGTGGTCAGTGCAAGAGGAGCAGCAAGAAGAGTAATTGATTGAAATGAAGTGAGGGAAGTGGTTCAACTGGGTCAAGTGCTGCTGATGAATCAAAAGAGATCAGGACTGAGAACAGACCATTGGAATTCACAATGTGGATTCCATTGTTTACATTGACAAGAGCAGGGTTAATAGACTGGTGAGCAAAGTTTTGATGAGAGAGCTTTGAAAGTAAAACAAAGGCAGAGTTAATTTTCAACATCAAGGCAGAAGCTTGAAAGGAAGGTGGAGAAAGAATAGTTTTTCCAAATATCTTTAACTCCCATTTAGTATTGAGAATAGGTGTTGAGAATGAAATCAAGAAGTTTCTCTTTTATATTTCAGTGAGGATGAAAGCTTGGAGTGGTAAGACATCAGCACAAGTGGTGCTTTCAACAACAGCTAAGCCATGAGGCTTATCGCCCTGTTACTGATTGAGAAAATATGACATAATGAAAGGAAAAGAAATTTCTTTTCTTTACTGCTGGCTGGTTTTATGGGGAAACATATAAGATGGACATGAGGGAGAGTAGCAATCAATTTATCTCAAGATGTGAAAGGTGATCCATTGAATGAGTAGAGCTAAGCACAACAGAGGGCAAGGGAGTCCTTATCAGTGCTTTGGGGCACTGGAGAAGACAACAAGGTGGCCACACCGAAAATCTGCAGCCTGAGGAGAATTATGAGGTTGGAGCAGCATGGATAACTGAGGAAAGGGCATGGCTGAATTGAGAAGAAAGGTTGACATATTTATTGGCCAAAAATATCAATAAGACGTAACAATTATCCCTAAGGAAGCAACTGAACTCAACATACCTCAGAGACGCCAGCCACCCTACAATGCAGGATCACCACAGTTCCAGGAAGCCCTCTTTCTCCCAACTCTAAGGGTCACGTGAGCCCATTTTATCTTAAATACAAGCCAAGGGAGGGATGGAATAATACACCCAAAATACTGACATTCATCTTCACAAATTACTTTAAATTTTGGACCTAACAAAATCTAAAACTGGAGGAAGGACTGCTCTTGATAAGAGTCATATCAATTCTGAAAACAAAGGCATAACATTTTCGTTCTATATCTAAATCTTACTCCAAATATAATCTGTGACATAGCAATCCATGCCACTATGAAAAGAATGCGTAGGACAAGTGACATCTTATCATTTGGGGGCACTGGCTAAAACTAATCTTAAATAATATATAATATCTCAATGTTGTTTTAATAAATGCCCTTTGTGAAAATATAGGTAGATGAAGTTTAAAAGACTACTTTTGACAATGTAGGTATAAGGGCTTTTCAAACTTAATTACTATATATCCTATTAATGGAACTGTCTTATGAGAAGCCTCAAAGTAAATTTATATCTGATCTTTGGATGTCACAAAGATATGGTTCTTGGAAAATCAGAGCAAGGTAAGATCGTAGGAAAGGTTGTAATTTGTATCTATGATAAATCTGAGGGAGCTGCCTTTTTGGTTTATAATCAGGATACAGCATGGCTTCTAACCCTATAAAAATCTCATTATTTAGCTTTGGTGATTGGGGTGGATAGATGCCTGAAATGCTTTACTCATTTCTGCTATTGTCATACCCTGACTCCTGTTGAGACTTTAGAGTACCCCAGTAATTGAGTTTGGATCCAGCCATTTTAGGCAGTTCCAGTACCCTGGCAGTGATGTACTGTGTTTCGTATTCTGTGGTTAGAAAACCTCTATCATCATTTCTTGATAACATCCCTTGATTTTTATATGCAACCCCTTTGGCAACACAGAGTTTCATCAACTCTTACCACCATGGTGAGTTTCGTTGTGACCTTTTATCTTATTCCAAAACCACTCTCAGGATTTCCGCACCGTCTCTTGACCCTACAGCCTTGCTGGGTTGAGTTTCAATGGTGTGGCCCTTTCCCTGATTCCTTATAAGAGCACCCTTGGAGGGTACCACTTTCTCACAGATATTATTGCAGCAAACCATGCAGCTAAAATATTGGGCGAGATGCAGATTATTTAGGTGTAATAGTTTGTCTTTAAACCATTTGGAATTTTATGCTATTTTAAAGCAAACAGAGACACACTTGTGATTCATGGTTCAAAATTCACAAAAAAATGTGTCATACACATTTCAAATTATTAAGCAAAGATTATAACAAAGTGACACAGGTCAAAATAAATCTACATTATGTGTCACCACTTTTCCTAGAACGCGTAACTCAAAGCCAAAAAAAACCTTTTATGTCATCAAAATTAGGACAAAATGCATCAGTCACCATATGGTTAACAAAGTAATGTCTACTTCATTGGGCCTTTTTGAGTTGCCTGGATAGTTTAGGTTCCAGCATTTAGATGGAGATGTGGCACCAAATTGTAGAAGTTATAAGCACAGACCTTCTACTGCATTTTCTGGGTTCCATTCCAGGACAGCCATTCATTGGTAGTGTGAACTTGGGTGAGTTATATAACCTCTCCATGCCTCAATTACTTTATTTATAATATAGAATATTATAGATCTAAGAGTAGTGTGCATCTCATAATGTTGTTGAAGGATTATGTGAGTTGATATTTGTATATGTTATTTGTAAATACATAGAACAGTGTCTGACCTGTAATAAACCAAGGTAAGTGGTTTTTAATAAGTAAGGTATGTTTTTCTTTGTTTTTCTCTGGGATTTGGAGGGAATGGAATGTCCTCCTTCTTCTATATTTTTTTTATCCCAGAAAGCCATGGGTCCCTTTCAATTTCAAGCCAGCTAACTCCCATTGCTGACATTTGAGAGATTCATACTCAGTTTCTATATCTATTTTTTTTTTTCATAAATTCTGCTGTATTCTTAGTGGTTGTTTTTTCTGAACTTTGTTTTTCTTGTATTTCCAAATTTATTCTTTATGTTGTTCTCCTAATTACTTCATCATTCAGTTCATGAAATGTCTTAAGATGAACACCTACTTCTGATATATACATATATATAGAGAGAGAGAGAGAGACAAGTATGTGTGTGTGTGTATCTCTCAACTGGTCAGGCTCTTTTCATACATTCTCCACAGCAAGATTTCACTGCCCTGTGGAAGCTGCTACTTAAACTGTGGACAGACACAATGTCCTTGGAAATAATAGCGTAGTCATATAAAACACATTTTGCCGAATAACCCTGTCAATTCAATTAATATCTACAAAAGTATATCCTCTTATTCTAGGTTTTACTAATTCTTTCCTAGACATGAATAGCCTATTAACATAGTCAACGTTCTGAGATTCTCACAGAACATTTTTAAAGAATGTTCTATGAAGAGCAGTAGGCTCCTTTAAAGTTTTTGCTGCATAGGGTGAGACAGATGGAGAAATTCATTTTTTTAAGCATGATATTTATTCCCTCCTTCCACATTGTTTGAAATTCATTCTTCCTCTTGCCCCTCAGGGATGCCTGTCATCTAAGCACATGTTGGAAACTAGATGGAAAGCATATGTCCTGTGTGTCCCCTGGGTCTGACAGAGGGTGAAATATAGGATAACTGCTTCTTCATTTGTGCAAAAGGGATTTTCCTTTTTGCAGCCAGAATCCTTTCCATAGTGCAAGATGCTGTGTTGTAGCCTTCTGATGGTTTATTTATCATTGCAGTTTATTTCATAACAGTACAAGTCTTCTCAAAGTTAGGGAATATTGAAACTTGGCATAAAGGTCTCTGGGATATTTATATGTCTTAAATTGAATTCTCTAACATTATCCAGAGTACTCCCTGTGTTTCTAGAACAGTGATAAGTAATTCTCGCGATGACTTTATCCTGACCTTATATATCTGAGAAGGCAATTCTCCATTCTGTACTCCATGCTAAACCATATATGCTACAAAACTGTCAGTTTCTCAGCTACAGCCCTACTCACTTAAAGGACTTTCACAAGCTCACACTTTGCCCCCTCCCCTCCTGCCCACCTACACACACCCAGACTAAAGCAGCAGTAGAAAGAAGCTGGACAACAACTGCTCAGTGAACCAACATGCCATCTTTACACACTGATACTTAGTGTTAAAAAAATCTTTTTCAAATCTTAAGTTGAACCATTCATAACTGCTGTTTTTGTAGAGCAAAACTGAGTGATATTGGCAATTTTTTTTATTATTCAAACTATATGCATATAAAGAGCATCAGTTACGAAAAAGAAGAAACATTGGTTATTGATGATGTTAACAGACTGTTGGATGGGCATATTATTTATAAGTTCTGAATTTAAACTCTGAACATATATAAACTATTGCCCATAAGGAGAGAATACTTATCATGATCAAATATTTTTGTTTTGATTTTCTTCTTTTCACCTTCTGGGTGAAGGAGGGATTTCTGCCCAAGGTTATAGCAATGGCTAAAAACACAACACCTGACACAGGAAAGATGAGATTGACAGCTGTTTATTAGTTACATAAACTCGCAGTCCAGGGCAAGAGGACAGTGCACTGTACAGGGACACATGGGGGTTACGCTTGGGAGGAATGAACAAGCAAGGCCTGTGGTAGACAGGCTTCGTATTAACAAGGGCATGAGATGATCTCTGGTTCCTGCAGGAGCACTGTGATTGGTTTGTGTCAATCATCCTCCAGGCTGTCAGGGAGCTGACATTTGCTCCTCAGGGATAATCAGGCATTGTGCCAGCTCCCTGTGACCATGAAGGTTGTTTGACTAGGGGACCTTATCGGTCAGAACACATTAGGGAGGAGAACTTGCCTTGAGGACATTCGAAGTCTCCTCGTTTTCCTCAGATGCCAAGGCACGCGTAGTATCAGGCCTTATATCACATGTGGTGGTGGATTTACATGTTACATAATAGGAACATAATGGAATGGTATTTTTTTAATAGGAAGTAAATTTAACATTATCAACAAAGTAATTTTCAAATTTTTCTTATAGGAAATCTTTGACACCGCTCCAAGTTTTAAATTTAAACTTAAATTAACTAATATTAAATGAAATTGAAAATTCAGTTCCTCAGTTGAACTAGCCACGTTTCATGTGCTTGATAGCTACATGCATGTGGTTCATGATTACTGTACAGACTACTGTTTTAGATGAAGAAATGAACACTCAAAATCTTCACTACTTAGACTAGAGAAAGCAGAGATTACAACTTGGTTCCAATCTTGCTGAAACTGTCACATATTTGTATTTCTTGATTTGCGTTGTATGGGTAGCTGAACTAGAAATGTGGAAATAACTCCCTATAAGAGAAGGTATTGAAGGAAACACATACACAGATGGAGGTCCAAATCAAAATTATGAAAAAAATGATTTAAAAGAATGGAGAAATTGAATCTTCTCTGTCTAATTTAAAAATTTTATTCTAGTGCCAGGGATAATGACATATTTGAAATAATGTGTGCTCCCTGAACCTTAAACCTATTCTCAGTGCCAAGTATAGAAGTATAGTGTCTAGCATGTATATATTCATGGATGCTTGAATGAAATTTATTATGTGCATTCATCCATTGGTTCATTCATTTATCTGACAGTTTTCCCTGATGTATTTCGAGCACCAGTTTGATTGCCTTTGAACAGTGTTGAACAAGCCTGATATTTTTCTGCTTTTTTGGAGTTTACATTGTGATTGAGAGTGACATAAGATTAACAAATAAATTATTTGTATGTAAGAAATGATTAGAGGTTAATAAAGCCCAATAAAGTCAAACAAACAAGTTGATGTATTAGGGAGACACTGGGAGTTCACTTCTGATTGGTGGTCAGAGAAACTGTCTGGAAATCACTTAAGCCAAGATATGAATGACCAGGAGGAATTTGTGATATGACCACATGCATGGAGAGTTTACTGGGGAGGAGAAGAGCTAATGAGAGCACCCAGGAGGAGCAAGCTTGATATACTAGAGGGACAGAAGAGAATGCCATAATGACTGGAGTGGGTGAACAACATGAGTGAGTGAGAGGATGAAGTCCAAGAGATTGTCAGGAGCCAAATGTTACAGGTCTTGTTGGTCATAGTGAGGAATTTGGACCTTCTGTGTGATCAGTGGTCATACGAGTTACCAAGCAAAGGAATGCCATGATGACAAAACACAAATTATTGCTAACTTCTGAGGAAAGCAGAGGAGGAAAAGCTGGTCTACAATACAGGTATGTGGGAATAACAACACCCTGGAAGAGTTAGACATTGAGACAGACTTAGAAGAAATAGCAATATTTTGACAAATTTAAGACAGGAGTGCATAATAGTAGAGGAGTGAAAAATTGAAAAGTTTTAGGAATCGGAAAATCATTTGGAATAGGTGAGTTACATGATTAGAGTGTGGTATTTGTCTAGAAAGAAGTTTGTGAAGGTAAATTGAGTCTTGTTACCGTCACTGGATGTCTCTTTATAGATTACTTGCCCTTCTCTATCTCTTTTGCACACCCAGCACACTGAATTCTGGAGGTGAGAGGAAAATATCCATGGACCTGCCATCTCTGCTTCTGCAAAACCATCTCTTGGTCACAGCTTCCAATAATCAGGAATGTTATCTGTTTTAGGCTGAATTTTCTCACCCCCCAAAATTCCTATTCTGAAGTCCTAACCCCTATTATCTCAGAGTGTGACTTGAGATAATTTCCTTAAAGAGGTAATTAAATTGCTGAGGTCGTTAGAGCAGGCTCTAATCCAATATGACTTGTGTTGTTATACAAAGAAGTACTTTGGACACAGGAACAGAGAGAAGATGATGTGGAGACGCAGGGAGAAGACTGCCATCTACGAGCCAAGGAGAGAGGCCTGGGACATCCTTCCCTCATGGGAAGAAGCCAGCCCTGCTGACACCCCGATCTGAGATTTCTAGCCCCCAGACCTGTGAGACTGTGAATTTCCGTTGTTTAAGCCACCCAGTGTGTGACACTTTGTTATAGCAGCGCTAGCAGTCTAAAACACCATCCCACGGCCATTTTATGAGCCATGACAATGGTTTGTCTACATAAATGGGATCCAGGCAGTTTGACATGCAAGAGGGGGAAAGCTGGGTTGAACAGAGCTGTGCTTCCACCTCTGGGCCCCAGTGCCAAACCTTGACAAAGACTTTACTGCTTCTTTACAAAACCTGGAAGGTTGGTACTCAAAGGCACTAGGAGTATGTCCTTCCTACACTTTTACTATAAAAAAATCTCCTTCCTTATAGAGGAAATAATGTTAACAGTAGCAAGGAATTGTATGAGTTTTATTAAAATGTTTGTATTTAGGAGAACAAAGCTGGCAAGCTATCCTTATCACCACATTTTGAAACAATTGCTGAATAAGGAAATTCTAGAGTTAAGAAATCTGCAGAAGACCATATTTTTCTCCTTTTCTCCTACGGGTTTTCTGTCTTTATGGAATCTCGTCTCATGAACAGGAGATATTTATTAGCACTTGGTTCTCTGTTCTCCTATTCTCTGACTTATATCCCACTATGAGATGTCTTGCAAGGAAGGAATTTCTTGCTCTGATTGACCCATTACTAGTCACTGTAATAAGAAAAAAGCAATTCTGTATGGAATCTAGACAAAATGGATTGCTTTGAATCTAGGGCAGTGCATCTGGGATCAGTAGGAAAGGAGTGTAAGACAGTGATGTGAGAAAATAAATACTAACTTTATATAGCAGACATCTTCCCTGCATTGCAGCCAAGTTTGGCTTGAAATCAGTAGTTTAAGTTTTTCCTGTGAGTGAGTGGTGAGCATAACATCACACCATAAAAATATCCATTCTCTATGGTTGAAAATATTTTTCCAGGTAGAATGAAAAAAAAAAGTGAAGGCAATGTACTTATCATTATTGTTCCAGCCATTAAGATTGTACTAGTTATATTCAGTGACAATATAATTTAAAAATCATACCTTTTATATCTCAATAGGCAGTCTCAAAGAGTATTAAAGAATAATATGAAATTAGGATTTGACATACATTTAAGTAAAAGTTTTTCACTGTACACAAGCCATCATGAGGTAGTCTAAAATAATAAAGTTACACTTGCAACTGTAAAATTGCAGCTTACACAGCTCATGTTTTTAATAAACTAATGTCCGATTAAAATTTAAGCTAAAAATTATTTTTGTGGCCATAGCTTCAATATCCAAATTGTTCCTAAAATTATGTCAATAGTCGAAAGGTCATTTTTAATTCTAATGTCATTGTTTAGCAAAATACAAAGCTGTTATCAAATGGCCTTTCTTTTTAGGATTAATAGAATAGACTGCTGGTTTTTTTAATTTTGTTTTTGCTGAGGAAGATTAGCCCTGAGCTAACATCTGTGCCAGTCTTCCTCCACTTTATACATGGGTCACTGCCACAGCATGGCTGATGAGTGGTGTAGGTCTGCACCTAGGAGTTGAACTTGTGAATCCGGGCCACTAAAGCAGAGCATGCCGAATTTAACCACTGTGACACAGGGCAGGCCCTAAGACTGCTGTTTTAATGGTACCTGGGGGGCCAGCCCGGTGGTGCAGCGGTTAAGTTCACATGTCCCACTTCTCAGTGGTCCAGGGTTTGCCAGTTCGGATCCTGGGTGCGGACATGGCACTGCTTGGCATGCCATGCTGTGGTAGGCGTCCCACATATAAAGTAGAGGAAGATGGGCATGGATGTTAGCTCAGGGCTAGGCTTCCTCAGCAAAAAAGAGGAGGACTGGCAGTAGTTAGCTCAGGGCTAATCTTCCTAAAAAAAAAACAATTTAGTGGCATCTGGGATCTGTTTTAATCAGGTATGGGAAGACATGCAGACTTGGAAATGACTGTCATGAAGGAATAAGTTTTTGCTCATAGTTCCCTAGAAACAGGAGGCATGGCACACCACACAATGCCACATGGGGAAACACATGGTTGAGAGGCAGAGGGTATAAGGTGGAAATGTGGAAGAAGAGAGCATTTATGGAAAGCTTTGTGGTTTCAGCAGGAAGGACTGGGTGAGGTAGGGTAAGCAGGTTTAGAGCTTGCTAGTTTGAATAATTTCGTGGGCTTTGAGGCATAGTTGTTTGATGCCTAGCTTCAGGTGGATAAAGGCCCAGAGTGTGAGATCCCAATAGAGAAGGTAGTCGGTGAGTGGGCTCTGATTGGTTTGCTTGCATAACGAAAGGGGCATTCCTAGTGAGTTGTTTGCCATCTAAGAATTGGCTACACTCTGTGAGGGGCAGTCCCTCCAGGGCCAGCAAAGACTCAAGGTGTCAAAGCACCAGAATGTAGAAAATGAAAGGCATAGTTCATACAACTGTGTTCCCTTGATTTCCTTTACAAAAATTGTGATTTTTTTATCTAAATTTTTTATATAGTCGCTACACTGGAAAAATAAAAACATTGAAATAATGGTAGGGTAAATTGGCTCCAATGGAATAAATATTTCTTTTATTTTATGCTATATTAGCCATAAAAGGCCTTCTACTTATGATTTAAATGACTGCCATTTTTCCTGCATAATTTAAAAGTAATGAAGGAAAAGCAGACAAAGAATATTATCAGATTTTGTTTGAAGACTGACTTAGCTGTCAGTTTCAGTACTTTCCTATAGAGGTGTGTAAACCATGCTAAATACGAACACTACATCAGTATGTTTCTTTGTTGCAAAGTACTTTCCTCTGAGTTACATCATTTCCAATTCTAGAATATATTCCATGAATTTTGCTTTTCCCATTGACACTTTACTGTGATGGATGTTGTATACAAATAAGTTATTGAAACCAATTGACATTTATATTATCCGACATGTCTGTTAGACAACATAAATATGATGGATTTATGTAACCAATCAAGTATGTAATTTTGACAAAATTAAACTTCAGTATCTAGCGTTATGTGCAAATATTAAGCACTGTTCTCAGATACTTACATACTGTCCTTTGTTTGTGTGAGGTATTTGCTCATATGTGTGTATGTGTACACGTTAACGCATGTGCCTATGCTAGTCCTGTGGGAAGCGGTTTTTGCCTTCCTAAATGTTGTACCTGATTTTTAGCCATTGACCAAAAAAGGAAAGGCAATTCTTGAAAGAAATTTTTTCTTCTCTGACTTAGATCACTGACTTTTCTGCAACTCATAGACTCGGTATTTGGCTCCGCTTTGTATTTTTGTTTTTTCTTTTGATCATTCATGCAATGTATTTCCATGTATTTCTTTCTTTCTGTGTCTTCAAGTTTCATTTTCTTCCATCTGGTTGCAGAGTTACAATTTCCTTTATCCAATTCAAGACATCTCTGCTTTTTTCTTCTATCATTCATCGTGAATCAATGTGATTTATATTTTACTCCTATTTCCCACTTTATCATTCACCAAATACTCTGCTTTAGCAGTCAATATCATTTCTTGTTTTTTTTGTTTAATCAAAAATTTGCATTTTTCTTAGCATGAATTTAATCTTAAATAGTCCTATTTCCAGTTTGTCCACAGACAGCACTGTCTGACACCAAAGTTATCAGAAGATCCTTACAAACACTTGATCTTTCTGAATGTCAAGATGTGGATGTAAAAATTGGAGATAATGACCACCTCACCTCACTGTATGACTCATGGTGATATATACTTTATAATTATCTATGGTCACTATGTCTGGTTTTAAGTAAGGCTTTTCAAATCTGCACCAGAAGGGCATGAACTTTCAGCTATAAGATGAATAAGGTCTGAGGACCTAATATAAAACATGGTGATTATTTTGTTGATTACCTGTGTTGTATAATGAAATCAGCTAAGAGAATAGAATTTAAATGTTCTCACACACACAAAAAAAAGATAAACATGTGAGGTCATAGATATGTTTATTAATTAGATGAGGGGAACCATTTCACAATGTATACGTATATCAAATCACCATGATGCACACTTTAAATATCTTACAATTGTATATGTCAATTATGCCTTAATTAAGCTAAAATTTTTTTTAAAATGTCCCAATGGAAATTTTTTAAAAAGTTATTTTTCAAAATTGTTAGTTAGCATTTCTCATCCTTTTGCTTCATCTGCAAATCAAAGCACATTTCTACTTGTATTGATTGAGATAGTGACAGGATGAGATTTTTATTTTTGTCTAAACTCTTAAATCTGGAAAGCAAGTAAAGTGATAATACGGATCAGTGGGTGAGGGTTTTTATGTGTTGGGCTACAATGTCCTGAAGGAACTGGTGGAAGAGAGGAGAGGAGAAAATTTCAGGGACTATAAGTAAAGCTATGTTTCTGAGAAGGGAGAGTTGACATGAAGCAGTAAGTTAGAAAAGGGAGCTGTTGGGAAGAAGTAGAAGGAGGTTCTGGCTGGGTTAACCAAGAGAAGAGGCCTGTTGAGGTCTGATGACCAGAGGCTGAGGGCAGACATGGGGCAGCAGCTAGCAGTGAGTGGATGGCACTCCACCTCCCGCGTTGGTACTGCTGTCCTGTGGGTCCCTCTGTAAACATTCCCAACCCTGTGCTGGAGACCTCCCAATATTGGACAAAAAGTGCTTGAACTTTATTGCCACTCTTGGGTTATATATCCTTGTTGCCCTGGTATTCTCTTAGCAAAGTGCTTCTTAACAAAATCATTACAAGTGTATGAGCAAATAGTAAAATAGAAATGTGGATATTAACTTCATTATTTTGCTATGATTAATTCCTCCCTTGTAACAAAGATGTATGCCTCTATTTCCTGGAAAAGTATAAAATGATTTCTTGCATGTTCTGAAAGTTTCCTGAGTCCATGTGAATATATAAATTGAGCTAAAATATTACTTAGAGCTATAATTTAAACTTATGGCTAAAGACATCAGGAAGGAACATGGAAGATAAAATTACAAAAACAGTAGCCTAAATTTAATTTAATCAAAATAATTTCTAGAGAAAATCTGGATGATTTAACTCTATGATATAAAAGAAAAAAAGCATAAGAACAGAGGAAGGAAGAGAGATTTTTTTTAAAAGGGCTTACAGAAGGTACAAAAATTTCTATAAATAATAAACTGTAAATAATATTCTGTAAATAATTCTGTAAAAAATAAACAATTGAGACGTTTTTGTGCAGCTAAGCAATATTCATGTTGAGGATCTTCACTGAAATGCCAACAAAGAGAAGTACCTCCAACTTACCTTTTTTACAAAAAGCAAAATTGCATTAACATTTTCTACAATAGGTAAAATTTTATTTCCTTTAATATTCTTTAGACATTTTAAACTATGTATCCAAAGAGTCTTGAAGAATGTAATACTATATTATTGTATAAATCAAAAATTGAAGAAATATACATTAATTTGAATAAACATATTTGTGAAATACAAACAATTGCTAGAATTTGTACTACTTTTTGTGAAGTTCACATATGCCAGGAGTACCTTGGATGACCCTCATCGTTTCTGATTACGTAAATCTGTGTATTTCGGTTGCCCTGGCATCTCCTTGATGATTAAGTCTATATGTTATTTAAAAACAAGTTTATCTTTACTCTCTGAAAACTTTTGCAGGTTTGAAGACCTAGAGTACACATTAGCATGTTAGTTCAAGTTCATGGTGATCATCTATCATTCCAAATTCAGTGATTATTGTGTACACTATTCCTTAGACAATTCTCACTATGCTTTCCAATCCTTTACATGTCTCAGAGTGACCACAACATAACAAAGGAAGTAGTGTTTGGGGAAAGATTTCAGATCTAAATATAGCCAGAGCTAGGCCTACTCTATTGAATACCTCAGTTTACTTTCCCACAAAATTATCTTTCAAATAAACCTCATATGACAAATCTGCTATTAAGACCTACCTGTGAAATCGCTGGCTTTCAAGAAAACAACTGTTGACAATGTGGACAATCCTCCTCTTTTGACTTGAGGAAGATTGTCCCTGAGCACATCTGTGCCAATCTTCCTCTATCTTTTGTATGTGGGGTGCCGTTGTAGCATGGCTTGATGAGCAGCGTGTAGGTCCGTGCCCAGGATCCGAACCTGCAAACCCTGGACTGCCAAAGCAGAGCGTGAGAACTTAACTACTGTGCCCCCAGCATAAATATATTTTGCAGTATATAATTTATGCAGGGATCCCCAGCATAAATATATTTTACAGTATATAATTTTACTTAAAAAATTATAGATATTAATTTTTAGAAAACTGAAAATTTGCTAGAGGGCAAAAAGAAAATAATAGACATCATTCACAGCCCAGCATTCAAAGATAACGTTCGATATTTTGACGTGTAATTTTCTTGAATTTTCTGTGTATTCCTTCTAATTTGTAAGTTTAGCAGCATTATACTTCATCATTCTCTAGATAAATCATGAATCACATAGACAATTCCTTACTGTTGAACAAAGTTTATTTCTGAACTTTGAGTTCCCAGCCCTGTACGACCCCTGCCTGACATCTGCTATCACTCATTTATTCTCACTTTCTATACCCAAGTCTAATTGATCCTGAATAGGTCAAGCTCGGTTCTGCCTAAGGATTTCACATTGCTGATCTCTCTGTAGGTCAATTTTCCAGCAGATATTCACAAAGCTCATTCCTTCACTTTGTCCAGATCTCTGCTCAGATGTCTCCTCATTACCGAGGTCTTTCATCACCACGCAGTTTTAGGGTGGCAACCCCAGCAACTCTCTATTCCCTTCCATCGCTTTGCTCATTTGCCTTGTATCATTTGTCTTGCACCGTTAGAAAGCAATCTTCATGAGAGCAAAAACCGTGTCTACCAGTGTATTCCCAACACCTCAAACAGCTCCTGGCACAGAGAGAGTATACCCTAAATAGTTATTGAAGGAATAAGTGAATGTGTTTGTATATATTTTTGTTTTTCTTGTTTGTACTAGCTTTGTTTCTCTAACTACATTATGGGAAGCTTGAGGCAGCAATAGTGTCTTACATTCTTTGTGTGTCTCCTGAACTTTGAAGAATGACTTGACAAGGCAAACTTTTGACATAGCATTGTTTCAAGCTAATTTTTTTCCAAATTTTTCTTTACAAAGCCTATATTTTCTTTTCTAATTGGAATGATTAATTAAAAATCAAACAAAAAAACAAACCTTTCTACCTTCAGAGGAACAAAGAGAAGAGAAAGGATGGTAGTTAGACATGAGAGATATATGTGCCTTCCTATAAACCTTCTGAAAGTCACTAGATAATTTTTTAAGAAAGTTGAATGAAGTACCAGCTAGGCAAATGAAGCATTAAATTGACAGAGGGTGTCCATCACTGAAAGAACACTCTGGCCAGATGGATGAATTGACTGCATTAGCTTGGACATTTTATAATGGACATATATCAATTCATCATCTCCCAAGGTGAATGGTATTTGTTGGGAAAACCTCTGACACAATCTTAGTTATCACCTTGGTAGAAATTTGATGATAGTATACAAGCTTAACATATGACAGGGAGTAAAAGAAAGAATATTCAGAGGAATGTATTTTAATAGCTTGTTAAGGAACAGATTGTACGATTCTCTCATGTTGATAATATCAAATTTTAATACTAATATGCTAAAAATTTGCCTAAACCATGCCTCAATTAAAAAAAAGTCTTATGAAATGTGATAAATTACTGTTTGTTACTGACAATTTTATAAGAAGGGATGGATTCTGTTACCTAAGAAATAAATTTGAAATAATTGGTTTACTTTTAAGAATGTTTACCTCTTGCTTTGTTCCACTTAATGGCACAGAGAGAGGCAAACTGCTTTTTGGGTTAAACTGGAGATTTTTTGGACCATAAATCTAGACAGGATGGAGCTAGGAGAGCAAATGATCAGTTAACATGTCGAGCACACTGTGAGGTATTTACAGACAGTGATTTTGTGAAGAGAGAATGCTCTTTTTGTGAAATACATGAAGGAGTCCTCTGGAGTATGAATCAGGGATCCTAGGTCTTTCTGAACTTGGTTTTCTCATTTGTAATAGGAAAGCCCAGTAAACAATCTATAAGGTTGTATTTGTTTGCATTAAAACATGTTGAACAAATATTCACTATAGTCTACCATGGACTGTTCCAGAAATTAAGAACACTAAGATAAAGGAATCACATTTCTTTTTATTGTATAATGGGGGAGAGGATATATAAGTCTACAAATAAGAAAACTGAGGCAAAGAAAGCTTGAATTTGAAGAGTGTTAAATTATTAAATCCATTTCTCTACTAAAAATTGACGGAGATAGTGAAGAGTGGCAAATCAGTCATTAAAATAATAGGGAAAAATAAATCATAGGCAGGTTATGAAGATTACATTTAAAACTACTGTATTATCTTCGTGAGTTGTATCTGAAGCCAGAAAATGTTCACTGTAAACAGTGTCCTCAGGAACACCAGGGCGCACATGTGTCGTTGGCCCCAGTGTTTGAAATATGTGTGATTGCTTTTCTTTTTATGTACGCAGTTAATGGCTCCTAAATCACTCAACGGATAATAAGAACTTGAAACATAAACATGCTAGAACACTTTGAAATATTAATATAGTTAATTGGATTTATAGTGTCATTCTCTATGATAAAAAGAGAACAGAAAGCTTTTTCCTCCATTTTCACTCTTCGGATACACTAGAAAAGAACGTTCAAAATTATCTAAATGATAATATCTGTCCATTAGCATTTTTAGAAAAAGGAAAAGAAAAATAACACCCAGGTAAAGATTTATCATATATCAGATTTAATTATATTAGTAAGTGGATACACTTTGTGATTTTAAATCCATAATTAACAACAAATGGATTTTCCCCCCTATTAATGCAATCCTTCCAGTAACTAGACATTTAAGGCAGAGCAAGTCTTTTAGGCTTAGAGAATAGAAGTCAATGCACATCATAGTATATTTGCTTTTAATATTATTTATGTGAATACTTTGACAGAGATAGCTAAACTTGCACTTCTCTATTTGAACGTGCATTTCTCTTTCAGATATTGTTAATATATTTAGCTGCTAATGATTGTTTTAGACTGTTTGCTTAACAAAATTGACTGATCAAAAATTATTTCTGAGCTTGAATATTTAACATACAAACACCAACGAAAGTTTCATTTTTACTTGGCAATTTTCAAGTAAAATTTGACTTTAAACTGGATTCTTCCCTCATCAGGAACACGCTACACAGAAACAGTGAATCTTTCATGGTGCATAATAAGAGTTGTGCAAATCCACAACTGGTATTCAAAGTGTCTTGTCATGTTGCGAGTGATGTGGTCTTATTCAGAAAATGCCAGGAAATACAACTGATAGTGGAAAGGTTAACTCATTTGTACCATTCTCAGAGAGCTAAGTTTTCTTATCAGAGTGGATTTGTGGCTATGATTTAAGATGTGAAACTTTTACATTATCTTGCAAGACCATTTATTGTACACGGTACAGGTGAAAGAGTTGAAGCTGCTCATGAAGTTTTCTGAGGTTTTGGTTGTTTGGTGGTGGTTGTTATTGTTTTGCTTTTCAGCTGTGGCAGTGATCCAATAGTGTAATAACCACCCTAGGAACAGTGTGTGTGTGTGTGTGTGTGTGTGTGTGTGTAAAAAGTTGAGACAGGTGGATAAAGCCTAATGATTCTCTAGGTGTGGAGGAAGAAGACTTCCTGCTGGGCCTTGGGACAGATTTTTGATAAACCACCTCAGTCCATCTCAATATGATGACTTCTCTACCATGTTTCTACCGTCTTCCCAATTATAAAAATTGATAAATAAATGTTTGGTTGGGACTCATAAGTTTGGAAAACATTTGAAGTTAGAGATTAAATCATCCGTAATACACTAAAAATTTCTGAATGGCTAGTATATCTCCTTATATAGAGAGTATTGGATAAATACTGTATACAGTTTTAATACATAAATTTGAAGATACATCTATGAATTAAATTTTAAAAATACTTCAATATATTAATAACACTTATGCATAGTATTTTATACAATTAAATATATTGATCATATAAGATGACAGAATATCCTTTATGGTCAATTTAATCTTGTCATTTGCAATGATACTAAGTGTGGTTAGGAAATGAGAAGGACAGCAAAATGGGTGCAGAAGGGGCGTGGGACTGAGTGACATTTCACAGGTACTATTGATGGTATTACTGGCATTAAATTTGGTAAGGAGAAGAGATGAGCCTTGATTGGTTACTTTACAAAATGTGTGAAGCCCATAGTTTCTTAAGACATGAATTTGATATTTAAGTTCGGTTAATCATTTCTTGAAATCAATTTAATTGCACTATGAAATGCACCATTTAATAAATAGTAAACCATCTTACTTGACTTTATTCTTAACCTCAAATTGTCTTAAAGACAATAAAAGCAGATAATTTCTATAGTAAAAATTACAATTTATAAAATTCTGATCTGCTTGCATTATCAATCTATTCATCTAAGTATGAAATCGTGTGGAAATTGACATCGTAATTAAGGAAAAATAAGCAGAATTTCCAAACAGGAGAAATAGACAGCTGATAGACCACTAAATGTGTATTAAATCAATCTTGCTTTACCTCGAACTTCTATAAAGATAGATAAGCAGAATAGGTATATGAAGAGAGGCATAATTTGAAAAGCAACCATACAGATGAATGCTTAATATATTTTGTAAAATATATAGCTAAGGATTTAACATTTAAATGGAAGGCGCTTTTTGCATTACTATTTTTTTATTAGTATATTCATGGGTCAGAGGAAAAATAATCTCTAGGAAATTCTGTGAGTGATTATGAAATGCTATTTTTATAAGACCAGGTAAATTACAGCTAACATAGCTTCTAGTATTTAAAAGTGATCTGAAATTTATGTTTAGAATATCTTGTTTCTTGGCAAATATTTTAGTTCCTGGATATTTTTTTCCAACTATGATGTGTGTCTTTAAAGATTAAAATGCAATTTCTTAGTTTTGGAGTAAAGGGATTTGAGGAAAGCTGAATGAAAAAGTCTAAGGGAAACATCTCTAGTAACTGTCCGTTATAGAATATTTATAGTTTTCTTGATGTAACAGACTAGATTTAACCTCCCTGTATTTCAGTTTACATCATAGTGAATCTAATATCAAATAGAAACTATATTTTTTGTTGTTAAATATCCAGTATCATTATGCATCCCTTCTACTGGAAATATATTTATATTAACTTAGTCAATGTTTTTTACTTCCACTCATTCTGTTAAATACTTTCACAATATTCTCTAATACTTTTCTCTTAAAAATATAAATTATTGAGTCACAAAGTTTGTGTTGAATAATTTCCTATTAGGGGACGAGTTATTTTTCCTGTATTGAATGATAAAATTAAAATGCATGCTGTTCCATTTGTAATATAAACTTAAAACATTTCTGAAGAAAATTCAAACAATAGGAAATAATATAAGTATGAAAGTTAAAAATTATGGTAGCTCATATTGTCCAAGTGAAAATGCTGTGTAAATTTCAGAGACTTCAGTTTGGACAATGCGACTTTTAGATTCAGGTAGGAGGGCCTCCTGTCCTGTTCAGGATGTTCTCTGGCCCCGCCTCTCACCAAGATGGATAGATCAAAGGGTTCCAGATAAACTGCCTACAAGATACCCAAACACCCTCTGGCCAACCTATCAGAGACTGCTTCCAGGGCCTGGTTGATGGTGGAGATTGGACTCCATCCATCTAACCTGGACATCCAGATTCTTATAAAGGTTTGTCAAGGTAGGAGAATGGAACGTATATAATAATTTATTAACTTGATTAATCATCTTCGACTGTTAAGACATATGCTATCTGGTTCTTCATCTGTACTTTTGCCTGAGCCCTGTCAATGTCAGAGTTGAGCCTGCTTTGGAGACATCTTTCTGTGATAATGTATATACACAACAGAAAAATCAAAAATACTTTGTCTCATATACTGATCGAGGTATTGTATATAACCATTAATAACCTCATGTTCTATATATAATCTTAGTTTTATTATACTATTAAATTTTTATGTCAATTTGGCCTTATTCATCCTCTTATTTATGTTGCCACAATGGAGGTAATCATTGTTCATCACACAACTCAACCAGGTTAATTCCCTTCCCAACATTCTCCTTTACTATCAGTTTACTATGATGTTTTCAATCACCTGTGGCGTTTCTCAGGATTAGTTTTCTATCATTACCTATATTTATTTGACCATTAAGTTTTGCATCTTCTTCAGTACTCAGTTGGATTTACCTCTTCATTCTTTATCATGCCATCCTGATGAGAATCACTTGCCTCAGTCTAATTTCTGCAGTGTTTCTTGTTTCTCCTGACATCACGCCTCTTCTGTCCCAGAGTATCTGTCCAGGTTATCTGCCATAGCTACTTGAAAATAGAGTTCTCAGCTTTTCCTTTGGGACCTTGCTGCAGTCAGAGTTCTTTGCTTTCTCACCTAACTGCAGCCATTCTACCCTCTGACTAGATCATCAGTATTATCACCTCCTTCTCCATTTTTCAAGACACACGTAAAAGAAAATAAAAAATCCTCTTCAACATCATGCTATACCTCTGACTCCTTATTATTAAGTATTTAATTAAACAGCTCAACAGTATGACAATGTTGTACATTATGTAAGAAGATGAGCTCTCCATTACAGTTCTGTTGCTTCACCATTTAGTAGCTGTGTCACTTTGGGTCAATTAAAATTCACTATGTCTCAAGGCGTGACTTTTCCTTTTCTTCAAATCTATAGGCTTTTATCATGTATTCTGATTGAATGTCAGTCTGTGATTTCTTGAGATAGTGCACTGTTATTGAGAAGGAGATAGAGAATGACAGAAACAAAACCCTAAGTTCCAATTTACACCAATGTACACTTATATCAGCTTTATCACTCATAATCTTAGAAATTGACGAAGATAAAATCCATATGTGTATACCAATTTAGACAGGGTTGTGATGTATATAATCACATTAGTTAGGGCATTAATTCCTTTTTAGAGCTAAGGACACTTCTACCAGATTCAGGTATTTTGCAATTAATAAAATACAGACCTAGTTTTATACATCTCTCCAATTTTAATGAGATTACTTCTATATCATCATGTGTAAGGGCTTTATCTCTGTGCTTCCTATATACTTTCTGATGCGGGCTCGGTGAGTCAAGGAGTCGAAAGAAAGATTTCTTAGACCCTCAAGGTCTGGCAGTAGTGCTCTTTTATTCAGAGAATAGCGTGGAGCAGCATGTGGACAGGACCCATGGGAGTAACAGCTGCAGGTGTGGGGACAGGACCCATGGGCAGTGAAGAGCTGCAGGCATGGGGACAGGACCCATGAAGAGCTGCAATGTGTGGATGGTTAGAGCTAAATTTATAAGGCATAGGTATGTGAGTTATTTCATTACAAGACAAAAGAAAAATCATGAAAAAAATCATTCAAATGGTAGCAGTGTAGGTGGGGTCTGGTTATTGGGTGGTCCTATAACTTTAGGTAAGAAATCAGATTGGATTAAGTCAGGAGTCCTATGCTTCCAGAGGATGATACAGATCAGTATGTAGAGCAGGACACCTTGGGCTTCTCCCTGGGGCAGCCTTGATCCTCATCACTTTCCAAAATGAAAAATATTAAACTTAGATGAACGCTTTGTGTACTTTTATTCATTCAATAAATATGTATTTAATACTTGCCGTGAGAGTTTTAAAGTGTCAGGATACAGCAGCAAAAAAAATTCAAAATGCCTCTTATAATTTAACTTATTTCTTAGTAGGGAGCAGCAGGCAAAAAATGTAGTAGATATAAATAGATGCTAAGTGCTATGAAGATATAAGTCAGGGTAAGTACATAAAGAGTGATGGATCAGGATGTGGCTCTATTTATATAGAGAATTTGGGAAGGCTTTTTGAATAAATTGATATGTGAGCAGAGATGTGATTTAAATAAGGAAATGAGTCATATCCAAAATTAAGGGACAATTTTTGGAAGAGGGAAAATCCAGAGCCAAGGCACAGATGTGGGAGTATGTATGGAGTGTTCAAAGCTCATCAGTCATTGTGGCTGGAGCAAAATAAGAAAAGCAGGAAAGATGCAAGAATAGCTGAGGAGAGACAAGAATTCCAAGGACAGATTGGGTAGGACCTCAAAGGTCATGGTAATGAACTTGAATTTTATTGTAAAGATCCTTGTAAAATGGAAAGTCCTAGAGGGTGTTGAACAAAGAAGTAATGTTGTATGATTTGCATTTGAAAGAGATTGCTTTGGTTTCTGAGTGAACAGTAGGATAAAGGAGGACAAGTGTGGAAAAAGGGAGACCTGGTAGGAGGCTGGCCAGATAGGAGTCAAAGGTCTTATGAGCCTAGATGACATTGCTGGGTGTGGTCAAACTTTGGATCTCTTTTCAAGATTAAAGTCACAAGGGCTTGATAGAGTGATGTGGGAATGAAATAAGAAAGTATCAAGGACTACTCCACAATTCATTGTGATTTGTTGAGATGAGAACCATGGAAGGCAGAGATGCTGATCTGGGGGAAAAAAAAATCAAGGGTTAGTTTTTAGAAATGTTAAGGTGTAAGTTAATATAAGTAATCAAAGTGGACATGTCTAGTACCCAGTTGGATATACGTATCTGCATTTACGGAAAATATGCAGATTATAAACTGAAAGATGAAAATTAAAAGAATATAGATGGAATTGAAAGCCACAGCATTGCATCAAATTACCTAGGAGGTAAATATAGATAAAGAGAAAGGGCCTGAAGACTCAGCCATGGGGCATTTTAAAATTCAGAACTTAGTAAAAATAAGTGAGATGTGACAAAGATTCTGTCCTTGACCAAACTTTAGTCAGTCTCCACAATTTTGACCAGGCCTTGACCTTGGCCCTCATCCTATCTTTGACCTGAACAGCCTAGTCTTAGCAAGACTTCTGCTAAGTCAGTTTAGTGGGAATGGCCCTACCCTTGATATCTGATCAATTTCTTCATTCCCCACCTTTGATGTGTAAGTCCTTGATCTGCCTTTGGCAAGAATCATGTTAAGTCAGTTTTGCAAGAATCCTTTACCCTTGATGTCTCCTCTTAATTTTCATCCTTTGACCTCTTCTTTCTGCTCTTTGGCTATAAATCCCCAGTTGTCTTTGCTCCATTCAGAGCTGAGCACAGTCTCTCTCTCTCCAGTTGCAATACCTCCATTTCAATAGTCTTGAAGAAAGTCTTCCTTACATTTTAACAAGCGTCAGAATAATTTTTGCTTTAACAGATCCAGCAAAACAACCTAAGACGAAGTTATCCACAAAGTTGAAAAAAAGAGAGTGAATGAGTCTCTGGAGAGTAACGTCCTGGAAACCAAATAAAGAAAGCACTTCAGAAAATAAGGTGTGGTTGATTTGTGTCCTATGGTGTAGAACAAGGTAATGACTGTGAACTATTGGGTTGTGAAGTCATTGACGACCTTAAACAAACTCTGACCTGAAGGAGTGGAGATGAAATATTTGGAGTTTGTTCCAAAGAAAATGACAAAAGATGAATTGGAGACAAGAATGTACAGACTCGTTTTCCCATAGGAGTGTTATCTAATATTGGAGCAGACATAGCCTTGTATGGGGAGAGGAATGTGGGATCAAGGAAGTATTTTGCCTGTTTTAAAATAGAATGTTGTATTATAGAATAGTTTTACATCTCCTGTTGTGATTCAACAGGAACTAAATAAAATAATGATGATGGAAATATGGAAGACTGTTGTAAAAGCAGAATGTTTGAGTAGGAGAGATGTTATAAGATCCCATACACAAGGGACAGGTAGGCATCGGACTGAGATAAGAGCATGACAAATTCTTCCATTTTAACAGAAAGCAGAGCAGAGAAACGCTCATACGTATATACACGTAGGGAGTTTGTAGATGGGGTTTTGGGGGAATGTATGCAATTTTTCTTCAGAATGCTTCCTATTTTCTAGAAAATAAAGGGAAAGGTCATCAGCAGAGAAAGAGAAGAAGGTATTTGAAGTTTGACAAGATAAAAAGTGCAGACTTCTCTCCTTTGTATGTGGGAGAGGGAATTCATTAGGGAATCTATTTGGATTCCAGGTAGCTCTAATGGTCCCCTTCAGGGAGATGCTTATGAATTTAAAATAAGAACAGTTACCGTGATTGTGTCTTTTTCTCCAATCGTCAAATTTCGTTTATCAGATGCAGATGCAGAGGGGCAGGGATGTTGGATAAAGCAAGAATCAGGGTTTTGTAAGTAGAGTATGATGGAGGGACAAAGGAACAAAGAAGCCGAGGGCTGGGAAACACCCTATAGTTAGCTCAAATATGGAGATAGTATATCTGCATATGTATCAAATAATCTGAAAACCATTGTCTGTCTTAAAAGTGGAAAAGAATAATTGTATCAGGTCTTCATAAAATGAAAAAATGAAGGGAGATAAAAGGTTTAAAATATCAATAATAGATGTGCAACCAAATTAAGAAACCGATAGTTTCCTATAACTTTCATAATCCATGGTTCTTTTAAACCAATTACATAAGATAAAATCTTCAGAATCTACTGCCCAGATCCTCAAAGTATTTGCTTATAAAATAAGAATCCTTTCAAAACTTGAGATTCGTATGCCTTCCCGCGTCAGGACAGGATGCTTAAAGCAGCAGATTGTGCTCTCCAGTGCTCATTAATTGTTCATCACGACAAAAGATGCCATGCCGGAAGGCTGTACCTTGTCTTTGATCTTTTCACCTCCGCCAGGGTTAACCCAGCAGTTTTCATTCTCTTGTCTTAAGGGTTCCTCTTTTTTCCTCAAAACGAAAAAAAAAAGAAAAAAGACATGCAGACTCACTTGATTATGTCAAATGAGAAAGGAGAATTTGCTGCAAGGCTTTGAGGAATTACCCCGACTCTGAAGTTTTGGCAGAAACAAATTAGAAACTTCTCTATGAGGGTGAACAGTGAGGACTTTTTGTGCTTCCTGTCCAGGAAAGTGTCTGGACACGTTCACCTTGATCACAAAGTCAGCCTCTACGCATATATAATTCCCTCAAATGGTAGAGGGAAGAAAGTTTAAAAAGAAAATGAGAGGTGAATATATACCTGTTAATAATTAGTGAAATTAGATATAGATGGATAATACTGGAAAATAAATAGTTGCCATTGAATCTGTTGTGAGTTGAATTGTGTCCCTCCCTCCAAATTCGTATGTTAAGGTCCTAACCCCCAGTGCCTCACCTTATTTGGAGATAAGGCCTTTTAAAGAGATGATCAGTTTCAAATGTGGTCATTGGGGTGGGTCCCAGATCTGATATGGCTTGTGTACATAGAAGAAGAGGAAATATGGATACAGACATGCATAAAGGGGAGATTTAAAGTGGCTTAGGGAGAAGACAACTATCTATACGTCAAGGAGAGAGTTCTAGAACAGATCCTTCCTTCATTGCCCTCAGCAGGAACAAACCCTGTCAACGCCTTGATTTTGGACTTCTAGCCTCCAGAATTGCGAGACAACAAATTTCTGTTGTTGAAGCCACCCAGTTTGTAGTACTTGTTACAGCAGCTCTAGCAAACTTACATAGAACCCATTTAATTTTCAGTTAATAAACATTTGTTTGCTTTCTACTCCATGCTGGATATAGTTTGAGGTGCTCTGCAGGGTCACACGCCATTTAGGAGTACTGAGTTTACCTACTTGTTTGATGATGACAATTGTCTCAGTCCCTCATCCTCACAAGATGTTGAATTCCTTGGTCTGAGTTCAGGTCCAAGAATGAGAACATTTATTAAGTATCCCAGGCAACCTTAATCTTCAAGCAAGTTTGGGAAACTGGAATTTATTAGAAGTTTTATCAGTAATGTAAACAGTTACAAGAATTTCAGGTGTGTGAAAGAAAGAAGAAAGTGATGTATGACATGAGAAAAATCTGATTATTTTCAATATATTAAACATTGTAAATACTTTATTACTTTGGAGAGGATCTGAGTGTATATATCTGTATCTATATGTAAAATCATATCTATCATATATATGTGTGTCTATATACTTATATCTGTATTTATATATCTATTGATATAATGTTTTATTATAAATTTTACATTAAAGGAAGAGGAGGCAAAAAGCTTTTATAGTTTCAAACT
Organism: Equus quagga; assembly: GCF_021613505.1. Taxonomy (NCBI): domain Eukaryota; kingdom Metazoa; phylum Chordata; class Mammalia; order Perissodactyla; family Equidae; genus Equus; species Equus quagga. The sequence continues at coordinate 102,978,183 of NC_060275.1, forward strand.
ATATACACTATAAATCTCTAACGACATCCTAGGTATCTAAAACAAAACTACCGAGAACTATAGAATACAAAATGCTCTTAATAAACATCTTAATAAAAGTGAATTAAGTTCTGTTTTCATGAAAGAGGTAGGTGTGTCATTAATTAATAACAATTGAGATTTCTCACTGTGCTTCCCATATACTGAATGTTATATTCAGAGAATGAATTACCTGCAAATTGAAGGGCAAAGATATTTCACATATTTATTTTAGGTGGGTTAACAAGAGTATATATGGAAGCCCCACTATTACATATATAATTTTGAATGATATATATGATTATGTAATTAATATATCACAAGTCTTTAAAGTGAGAAATTTAAAGAGTAGTTGGAGAGATATTAACGCATTGAGTACTGTTTTTGTGCCATTCCTAGTGGTCTGGTGGTTAAGATTTGGCACTCTGCCTTGGACTGGGTTCGTTTCCAGTTAGGGAACCAGACCACCCATCTGTTGGTTGTCATATTGTGGAGACATGACCCTGGGGAATTGTTCCGACTGAGGGCTTCAACACAGGCCCTCCTCTCACAAGCCAGGCAGCTGATACAAGAATATAAATGGAGATCTACATACCATCTCTGTCAACATTCAAAATTTTAATGCAAGCTGGCCTATCAAGGCTCCCTCTCCCCTGCCCAGATCTATTCTCACCTCAAACTGGTGTGAGCCTGAGGGGTAGCATGGATCTGTGGGGACTGAGGAATGAAAGCTCTTGAACATGGGACAGGAGAATCTTGTCAATCTCCTCAGGGAGCTTCTCCATGTCTCATTTTTCCCAAGGATTTTCAAGCAGTTCTAAGTCTCTCTAAAATGACACAAAATTAGCAGAGGTAAGGTGAAGGAATTAGAGTTGGTATGCACCCACTTTGGGGCCTTGTGGTAGCCAGTCAAAACCAAAGCCTCCTCTCTTTTTCTGGCTCAGCAGTTCAAAGCCTGAGGTTTTCTCCTCTCTGCCCTCCTTCCTACACACACGCAGACACAGACTCAGACACACCTTCACAAATGCACAGACTCACATATTCTCACACATTCTCTTTCATGCTCAGCCATTCTCACACACTCACCCAAATCCATTCACAATCGCACTTTCACTCATCTCACTCACTCTCATACTCACATACACACAACTACAAAACTCTCACATACTCTCACTCATACTCAATCACAAAGATTCACTCATATCCTCATAGATCCACTCACACACCCACACACACACATACTCTCTATCACCCAAATTCTTTCACACATCACCACACACCCCTGCACAAACTGTCACACACTGTCATACATTGTCAAACAGACTCACACACTTGCACAAACCACACACAATCACACATGCCCACGCTCACTTTTTCACTCTTTCAGACTTACATCCTTTCGTCTACAATTCAACTTTGTCTTAGTTCAGCTTTGGGGTGACCATCTTCCCATAATCCCCAAATGCTCATTGGGTTAATGAACTTCTTAGAACATTAAAAAAAATCCCACATCATTTGAAAAAAGGAAAAAAAAAGAAACATTTTGTGTTTCAGTTATTTGTGATCTGAAGGGTCTTCTAAAGCGTAGGGTTTGGGAAAAGGGGTTATTGACCTCTGGGCAAGGTCTGCAGAAGGAAATGCTTCCAGGCCCTACAACAAAAGAAAGATTTGGCAGATTGGAGAAAAAATAAGATGTTACATAGAGTTGACTTAGTCAAAATAAGAATAAAAACTGTGTTGTAAAAGGCGGCAAGAAGACAGGTCATGTGAGGTCCTGTAAACCATGGTAAGGAGTCCGAAGTTTATGCTGATGGCAATGAGAAGGTGCTGGTGAGTTTGAGTAAGAGAATGAATTAATCTGATCTGCTTCATGAAGCTAATAAATTCCAGTGGACAAATGTGGATGCAGAGAGAGTTACTGGACTATTACAGTTTAGATAAAAGTAATTGTGGTTTGGATTATGGTGATAGTAATGGTTATGGTGAGCAATGGATACATTTGTAGTCTGTGTAAAAGATAGATCCACTGGGTCTTGCTAATGGATTGGATGTAAGAAGTTCAGGGAAATAAGGAATGAAGAATGACTTCTAGCCTTTGACATGACACACTGGCTGTGTGATCATGCCATTTACTGAAATGTGATAATAATGTTGGAGATAGTTGTGGGAGAAATAAATCAAGAGTTCTGCTGTGACATGTTTGTTTGAGATATCTATGAGACATCTAAATTGGAAACATAGAGTAACTAGTTGGATATTTGCTTCAGAGATCAGGTCAGGGCTGGAAATATAAATTTGGAGGCAAAGATATATTTGATGCTTTAGAAATGTTGTTTTTCCTATGAATACAAATAGTATACAGATTTCCAGCAAGCAATCGTCTAGATATATGATAGCAGTCCTGGCTGGAAATCAGTACTGAATTTAGAGATGAAAGAGATTCCAGAAGCTTAGAGCTAGGAGGACATTTTTCAAGTTGACTTTATTGATTTCCATTAAATTTGGGGGAGGAAAGTGACTTTTCTCACTCTTTACATGTCAGTAGGAAATCCAGGATGTGGGAATCACTCCCCCAAAGTTTCCAAATATCAGAGAAGTGGGGGAACTTCGAGGAAGAGAGACACAGAGATAGGAAGAAAGATGAACAACGGCAAAACTATCGAGAATTTTAACGTTTAATAGAAGAAGAATTGGATCCTATAAAAGGAGATATCAGTCTTGTCAAAAGAGTAGAAATAGAGAAAATTTCACTAATGTAAATAAAGGGAGGAAAGTTTAAAGATTTTTCTGGAATGAAGACTGCTATAAGAAAGATAAGATAAAATAAGATAAGGACTGATGAAAGACTGAAAAGAAATGAAAAATACATTAAATATAGGCAAAATACTTTGGGAAAATGTTTGTATTTTAATGTAATAGAATTTTATTCCATAATCATTGCTATGGACTGAATGTTTGTGTCCTCCCAAAGTTCATATGTTGAAACCCTGATCCACAATGTGATGGTTTTAGAGGTGGGGCCTTTGGGAAGTAATTAGGTTTAAATTGGATTATGAAGGAGGTGTCCTCAGGATGGCATTAGTGCCCTTGTAAGAAGAAGAAGAGACCTGATTGTTCATTCTCTCAACCTGCACACACCAAAGTAAGGCCATGTGAAGACACAGCAAGAAGGCAGCTGTCTACAAGGCAGAAGGAGGGCCTTCACCAGGAACCGAATCTGTCTGCATCTTGACATCCAGACTCCATCACTGTGAGAAATAAATATCCACTTGTTAAGCCACTGAGTCTATGGTATTTTGTTATAGCAGTCCAAGCTGATTAAGCAAACCATTGGAGAAAGTTATAGACTAAGATAAGAATTTAATATTTGGGTGGGATTAGTGAATGTGTTTTATTTTCTGAAGGGTATACATTCTGAATGGGGTTTTAAAAAATTATCTGCCTTTTACTGTAAAATAATACTTAGAAATTATTAAAAATTAAAAGAGATAAATAACATTTAATTTATCCAGTAAATTAATTTATTAATATATTAAAAATAATTTACTTAAATGATTTATAATTCAGTGGCTTTACTTTTAAGAATTTTATGCAAATATTCTCAAAACTTTATTCAGGGTTTAGACAGAGGTGTTGTAGCTTTCCTTTATTTCTCACCCAATATTTTATATATATATATATATATATATAAATGAATAAATATATATTATATAATATATATTATATATAATTATACATATAAATATATAATATATAATAATTAAATATAATGTATAAGTAAATATATATATATTTACCCTTCTACTTTGATTTAACTACTCTTCCATTTGTTTATATATTCAAAAATATTTTTAAATAATTACACACCAGGCATTTGGCTAGTACTAGATATTATTATATTATCAGTAAATACTGTTTTTTAGAATCCAGGCAATAATCCCCTGGGTATATATGTTTTTGTTTATATAATTTAACCCCATATGGTAAAATATTTTCTGTATCCATATTTCTACTATCAATACATTTATATTTACAAGACATTTTACATTTAGGACAATTTTTATTGAGCAGGCTCTCAAAAAAGGAATTAAGAAATCAGTCATTGACTACTTAGGACTCTACATGAACATTATCAAAATCCTATTCAGAAGTGTTGTACCATTGACACACAAGCAATTATGAAAGCAATTCTTTACAGTTGTTGTCAGCATTGATTGATATATTTTACTAATTAGATTTGTGAAAAAGATATTAATCATATTTTATCTCATCTTTCTTTTATTGCTTTTATTTTAAACATTTTCCCCGGTTTATTCCTAATTATACTTTATCTTCTTAGAAATTATATGTTTGTGGTCTGCCTATTCATTTACTAGAATCGTGGTTGTTTTATTCTTATATTGTTTCTTCACTTAATGATATGTTGTTCTCTTGGCATCTCTACTGAAACAAATTTTCCATCACAGATTTTGGTCATGATTTTCCAACCTCCTTACTACTTGCCCAATTAATGAAAATCACCATATTTCTATGGAGTGAGTTAGGTTCTTTTCTGCTCTGGTGACACTCTTGTGGCGGTAAGTTTTTCATGTGTTTTCTAGTAGTTTGTGGGTTTATCTTTAGTGGGTGCTGTCTTCTCTAGGAATTTTGTGGGTATTCTGTGTTTATAAACATCCTATGTGCAGATTTTGTTTTTAATTCTGCTAGGATCCAGTGGATTGTATTAGTTCTGGTTCAGTTTTCATGTTAATGTCTCCTGAGACTCAAGTTTTCACAGGGGAGGTCGCCACTGATTTTTCTCCGATGACTCTTTTCCCACCCGTCATCCAGAATAGGTAGCATGCCTCTAAATCATGTCCCAGGCCAGGGGTATTTTTCTATTTCCGGTTTAAAACGCTGGAAGTCCCTTCTTAACTCAGGCATGTACAGGAAGCCCATTTCCAAGTACCCTCCAAATGATGGGGATAGCCTTGTGTCCCAGAGTTCCACAGATATTCAACACTGGCTTTTAGGGTATGTATCTATGACAGGTTTTGACCATAGAGGTTTTGTCATAGAGAGGGCTCCCTTCCCCCTCTCAGGTCTCTGGCTCCGATTCTCTCTTTGGTTCTGACAAGTGGTTTCTGATTTTTGTTTTTCACTCACCCATATATGTTTAATGTTTTTGACCTATTATTTGTCAGATATTGATGAGGAATTTTCCTATAATATCCTTAACTAATTCTTTATTTCAATGTGCATAGTTTTTGGGGGTTATTTTATAGTTTCTGTTAGACCTCTAAGATTCGTAAGTTTTCATTCTTTTAGTGTTCCATAAAGATTCCTTATAGTACATTTCAGTTTGCTTTCAATGACACTTTGGTCCATCTGGAATTAATGAATGTGTAGTATGAGGTAATTTGTACAATGAGGTAAGGCTTTAAATTGATTTTTTTCAAATGTTAAATTTCAGCAATACTTATTGAATACCCTTTCTTCACTCTTTCCTGTGATGTTTTTATACAATGTTTAATGAATTTCTATAAAAATAGAGGAGTATAATGATAAAAACTAAAAGGACCATCAAGATCATCTCCCTACTAACTGCAATTGAAATAAATAAATAAATAAGAAGAAAATAAATAGAGACAAAATAAGTGAAATATGAAATCTTCCATCACCCTCCACCCAGAGCCTTCCCAAAGGATTGCATGTATATTTATTTTAAATTAAAAAAAATTTTTTTCACACAGGCAATCATAGTACACACATTTTCCTCTACCTTACTGTATTCACTAATATGTCTTAGAATATACTTTTCTGCCCTTTGAGATCTACCTCATTCTTTCATGGATGCACAGTTTTGTTTTGTTTTGTATTTAACCTATGAAAGACTCATAGTATGTTTAACTGGTTGATCTCACTTGAATGTACAGCTTTTCCTTACAATAACAAAATAATTATCCTGCACTCACTTCTTGTGATTATTGGGTAAAAATAAAGCATATTTAAATATTGCTAGATATTGCCAACCAGTCAAGTTGCATCCATTAATTTAAATTATCATCAAAAGATTATGAACATTCTCATTTCCTATGCCATTGATGTTACATTGATGGATATCATGAAACTTCTTAAATGTCTCTCCCATGAGTGGGAAGTTAAGGTTCCATCTTTGTTTTGATTTGCATCTACTAAATTATGAGTAATTTTTGAGCTGTACTTTAAAAATTTGAATGAATGAGGCTCAAAATTAAACTAAATAATACTATACCACAATTTTTGTTTTTATTCATCTTTGTCTTTTCAAAAGAAAGAGAAAAATTCTCTAGGTTTTTCAATGTCTTTTCTAGAATTTTGGCGTTTTAAACTTGATATTTACTATTGCCTTTATTTTCTACTTTTTCCTATTTCCTGCACTTGCTTTATCTGATCTTCTACTTATTTGGGAAGTCATCTATTTATTAATCCATAATTATTTCTTTTCCTCATTTTATATGTCAATTATTTCATTCTTTTAAATTCATTGTCTTATAGTATTTTCCTTATTATTTTCCTAATGTGCTCCACAGGAGTATGATTTTCTCCTCCACATGCTGCAATTTTACAGCAAAGTTATCTTCTGTTTCTATTACTATTACAGTCATATGCACCTCACTCACTCATTTGAAAAATTTGAACTGACTCATCTGAGAGATCCTTAATCTTTATACCCCTTTCACCTACTCTTGGCTCATACAATAGTTGATTTGTTTGCTTTATTATTGATCTTTTTACTTATTATTTGATTTAAAAAAAGCATAGCTAAACAAAATTTTAATGTTAAAATATATTAATTTTTCATTGCTTGTATAAGATTATGTAAGAGACATAGTAACTGCAATCTTAATTTTGGCATTAAAATAAGAATGAAATGTTATGACTGATTACACTTATTTTAAATTTCATAATATGAATGGTATTATGTACATCAAACAGACCAAACAAATAAAAGATAGGTAAATAAGAAAATTTGTTTCATGACCTGATATGATGAAATGTCTTTTTAAGATGAAAAACTAAAACATGAATGGTAGATAATTAACTTTTCAATTACAAAGGAGTACATGTTGTACTGTGAAAATTCCTGGAGAGACACCTAAAGCAGTTGGACACTAATTCTGTTGCTGAGGGTACAGTTTAGCTTCATACCATGATTATAGCAATAAAGTTAATGATCTCATTACAGTCACGCCAACATTTTTATAGTGCTGTTAAATGGATATACTTATTCAAGGTGCATGCAAGGGAGCAGGTTTTAATGGATAAAAAATTAATGATATTTTCTGTCATTTAGAATTTTTTCAACTTGAAATGAACAGGAAGCATGATTAACTATAATAGAAATACATTAAAAGGAACAATTGAATGAAAACACTTTGAACCTCACATTAAATAAAAAGTAATTTTAATTTGAGTTTATAAAGGAGTGTTATTGAAATACAATTGTAAACTAACTAACATGCAACTTTAAAATATCTAAAAGAATATATTATATGTTAAATTTGAAAAGAATAATATTAATTTTGTGATATCTTTGTCAAAATTCAGACATTAACTGTGTAACAGCAATTGTGTAATAATTAAATTCTTAATAGTTGGTCTGTCAGCTAAATTCTATGATACATTCAAGGGGATATTTATTACTCTTCTAGAGACAGAACAGGTCATACTTAGTAAGGTGTTGTTTTAGGTTGAATTGTGTCCACAAAAAGGATATGTTGAAGTCCTGTGTACCTATGAATGTCCCCCAGTTCCTATGAATGTGGCCTTTTTTGGAATAGAGATTTTGCAGATGTAATCAATTTAGGATGAGGTCATTAGGGTGCGTGCCAATCCAGCATATCTGATGTCTTTGTAAGAAGAGGAAAAGATGGAGACACACAAGGAAAAGACAGCCTGTGGCAATAGAGGCAGAAATTGGAGGGATGCTTTGCAAGCCAACTAACTCTTAAGAGTTGCTAGCAAACCACCAGAAGCTAATAAGAGGCAGGGAAAGATTCTCTCCTAAAGATTTCAAAGAGAGCATGGCCCTGCTGACACCTTGATACTTCTAGCCTCTGGAACTGTGAGGCAATATGTTTCTGTTATTTTCAGCCACGCAGATTGTGGTATTTTGTCATGGCAGCCCTAGGAAACTAATACAGGTATGGAGCATTTGGAATGTGTCCTCTGGCAGTTATAAGGGCATTTGTTTGGCAAAGGAAAATAACTTGGCTTTGAGTGAATTTCACTCATGCTCAAAGTTTCAGAATCTAGGACAGTGTCTGGGGTCTCTGATAGCTTTCATTTTAGGAGAAGGACTCAGAATTTTCAGAAGATAAATTAACCTTGGTTTTCTTTTACTTTGGAAAGAATGACTTCCTTGGCACAAAGAAAAAAGAAAAATCCATAAATAATTCAGTTCAAATCAATAAGGTTGAAGTCCCAAGCTTATTCAAAACTATCGTGCACCCTCTTGATCTACTTTGCTATGATTATCACACTTGTCTTTTTACCTTGAAGCTCCAGCAAAAGTCAACCACGCAGAGATACTGTATTCCTAGGTGACATATATCCTAAGTTTGAGAAAATATGTCAGGATTTTGCATAAATTATGTCAGATTTGAAAGTTGCATGAGCTAATACATTTATATCATGAATATAATTCGAATGAGATTTAACCTTCAAAGGTTTGAAAGTCTTCTACAGAAATGCTCTTTCCACTCAAAGACTTTGGAGCTATAAGAAGCAGGTCATAGATGTACTAATAAATTAATAATTTTATTGTGTAACATTCCATAGTCAGCTCTGTGCTATTTAATTTAAGAATACGTATTACACAGTACAGCATGACCCCACACTTGCACAGCTCAATATAGTAGGCAATGTAAAGTTAACAAATATGTGTTACATATATAAGAGTATCAATATAAGAGATTCATAGGATCTGGGAAAACCTCACTGGAAGTCTTAGATCTGTAAGCAATGATATACAGGGGTTGGTTCATACAGGCCCATGAAAACTGGTTAATTCTCAGGAATTTTGCAAGGTAGATGTTAAACAGAGCCATTATTAAAAATTAGTTTCATATTTATATCTAATTATATATTAATTACGTAAAACATTGGTAATAAATATTAACAACTCATTTGTTTCTTATTATTTTTTTATATTTTCTATTATCAATGTTTTTGAGGCTGTTTTATATCCATTGTACCAAATTGCAGAAATATTATATAATATGATGTTATTATATGCCTCTTGCCAACTCTGTACACTATTCAATGATGTCAGATTGGTACCTTGAAATCAACCATGCTGGGAGTATTTACAGAACAGAAATTGGAAAACATTACTAATCGGTTTTTGTATTTTTTTTTCCCCTAGAGATCTAATTGTTAAACATTAACCCTCACACCACTTTTTAAGGTGTGCTGAATTTCTCGTCTTTCCTGGCCATTGTTTACCAATTCCTTCTTTTAAAATCCTTTTCTTTACTCAGTTTTCATACTATATCACATCCCTAGCTTTCCTCCTGTCTCTCTGGGTGCTCCTTTTTTACAGGCTACCAAAAACTCAAAATGTTGGCCTCAGTCCTGGCATTTTTCTTCCATCTCACTCAGTATAGGTAACTTCACCCATTCCCATGGTTTTAAATGCTATTTGTGTGTGGATCACTTCCAAATTTATATCTGTGTCAGACTTCTGCTCTGAAATCCATAAATTCATATATATGAATTTCTGTAATTGACGTTTTCTCATGTATAGCTTACAGCATGGTTCTCAAATTTCAGTGTTTGTTAAAATAAACCAGAGTGTGTGTTAAAATTCAATTACTGGGCCTCAACTCTATGAATGTCTTATTCAGTATTTTTAGGGTTGGGCCTGAAAATCTTCATTTCTAGCAACTTACCAGTGATGCTGACAAGCCGAGGACCATACTTTGAATACCACTTGTTTACAGATAGTTAAAGCCTATCATTTCTTAAATGTATCTGTTGATATTTTCAGTTAACCAGCTACTCTCTTTTATCCATCTCAGTAAATGTTAATAGACTTTCAATTTTTTGCCAGTTTAGCTGATGTCATGCTGGTGTAAGCCTCCATCAACTTTCAACTGGGACAACTGCAATGGCCACTTTACTGGATGTTCTGCTTGCAATCTTGCCCTCTAAAGACAACACTTCACATCACAGCCAACATAAACTTTTAAGAACCTACATTCAGATTTTATTTAGTCTTGTCAAATTTTCTCATATTTTTAAAAAAATTTACAAAGGTGCCCATATCCTCATTCTTCTTTGCCTCTTAGGGCTCATCTTCTTCTCCACCTCCATGCCTTCACTTGACTTCTGTAAAGCTCTTTGGCCATGCCAAGCATCTTTCCCCACTTAGGATCGTCTCACAGACTGTTTCTTCTCTCTTTTGGTAGGGGTCTCATTAGTGCTGAGGGACTTTCAAAGACAATTTAAACATAAAAACAGAATATTCTTGTATCAATAGAGTTTAAGTGAATACTTTACTATGATATATGAAAAACTTACTGTTCTTTTCATGCAGAAATCATGTTTCATCTTAAAAATCATGTTTCGTCAAATTGAGCTAGAAACTTAATGATGCTTGTTAATTTCTAATGACTAAAATAAAGGCAAATTCAGATTTCCCTTCCTCACCATCCTTATGGACTACAAGTTTGAACGAGAGAGTAAGAATTCAGAGAATAAATTGTGTATTAACAACTGCATTTTGTTTGCACTGAATATGCATTTAAGGATTTCCAGAAAGTGACATTTTCCATTTTTAACTTTTCCTTCGTATTTTACCTCTATAATTATAGTTTATATCCAAAATGTAAATATCTTCTATATTTTGGGTAGTATAATAATTTTAAATACCACATGTTTGTGGATTAATGAAAACTGCAATAACAATACCAAATACTGTATATTCTTTCAAAATGGTCACATGTAGGTCCACAGTGGTAAGTGGAGTCCCCAAGACTGGTAAATCAGACTTTGCTAACCAGGGAAGGGTTGAATTTTATTTGAAATAGATGGAAATCATTGGTGGATTTGAGACAGAAAAATTACATCGTATAATTTTATGTTTTAAAGAATTATTTGATCAGCTGAGTCATATGGGTCAAGAATTGAGGTGGGATGCCAAGTTAAGAAATTATTGCAATAATCCAAGTGCAAGATTATAGTAGTACTCAGAAAGAGAGAAAAAAATGGACAGAGTGAAAATATTATTTCAAATTAGAGTTGGAAAAATATTCTAAAATAAATTGATATGAAGGATAAGGAAAAATATATAAATATAATCTCTATATTTTTGTCTTGAAAAATTGGATAGGAGGGGTGTTCTTTGACAGGAGAAGACTTTGAATGAGCAGACTTTAGAAGGAAGGTAGATCCACATTTCCTTTTGGCCATGGTAATTTTTAGATTTTACATGTTTATTCATGTGGAGATATCAAATATAATTCTAATACCTGATGTATGGCAAGAACATGGGGCATATTATGTGGCCACTAACTTGGAAGGTTACTTGGCTTTGAAGAACTAAAAAATAATGTAAGATTTGCTTGTAAAATTATTCACTGATTTTAATGAGCTTTGAAAGAGATTATTACAATTTTCGAGATGTCATAGAAATGACAATTGTGAAATATCTCCAACCATTTTCTGTAATTTTGGTTCACTCTATTTTCAAGGACTTAGTATTATAATTTTATTGTTTTATAATCAGGTAGTTTTGTAGACATTTAAGAAATAGATCTATGAAATCACCAAGATTAAAAAACAAAAAGAGAGGTTGTCAATAAAATAACAATGCAACACTGTCCATATCAATGAACTGAAAGGAATGTGTTAGGATCCTCATGTAGATGATCTCCTCTCCAGTATGGCTCATATTTTTCATTTTACAGGAGTAATTTATATTTCATCTTGCCTATTGCTCATTAAAAGAAATAGGTCCATATAATTGATATAAAATAAGTTCTCCCTGTGTTTAGCCATTCTAGTATTTTCCTTCATTAATGAGGAGAACATAGTGTTGAGTGCAAAGTTAATTACAATCAATTTCCAAATCATCTCATTTGAATATAAAAAATCATTTTATTTTCAAAGTTATTTTCTGGTTATGCTTCTATTATTTCAAAGCTTAGAACAGAGTTGGTCATATACACTTTGTAAGGTTTTATGTTGAGTCTGAAGACACCTAAGAAAAATATTATTTTTGAAAAATACTTGTTATCCAAGTGAAATTGATATGACACTCCCACTCTTACAATTCAGCATATCTGAAACATTCAAAGAAAAGACTGTGAACCCTCCCAAGATCCACATGCGTCTTTTGTCAAGGGAGTTAATCGGGTGAGAGATGAAAGAAGAAATGCATATTGTGCTTCCTGCAAAGAGATAGATTCATATTGCACTCAAAACAAGGAGTTTTGGATTTCCTTAACTTGTATACAAAAGAAGTGCATAATTCTGTGCAAGGATTATTGAAAACTCTTGTTCATTTTGTCAGTGTTATTTGTTTCTTATCAAGTATTATATTGGTTTCTGTATAAAATAGGCAATAACACTGAAAGGTTCATTCCATGACATTGGAACAAAAAATTAATAAAACAATATATTCCAGGCATTATATATATATATGATCAACTGGAAACCTTTGTACTTTCTCCCTCTTTTTTTGTCCTTTTTAAATTTTGCTTTTTGCTTTATGCTTTCTGTTCTTTTTTTTGTTATATGAAGACGTTTGAAGTGAATAAGAATTCTTGTGACTCTAACACAATTGTACTTTTTACTCAGTTGACATTTATTGAAAAGAGGATCATCATAATGTATTTATACACATTATTTCCGTTGCTGCTGCTCAGTAGCAAAAGAAGCCCCAATTATTATACCGTGTTATGGATGCCTGAAGAAATATATTGAAAAAATGTAAGAAACGTATACTCTTCGCATCTAACATCAGCCTGTTTTCTTTTACCTTTACAAAAATACTAAAATATTAATTTTAAAAACTTTTCCTTTAAATGATTTATAACTTTAAATATTTCTTAGTGCTGCCTTTCTACCATATCTGGAACCATTCAGTCAAAAAGAGATTTAAGTTTAGTGTAATTATTCAGGGATTTAGGCAAATGTAGGATAAAGTCCCCTGGTGATTGTTCTGAATTATTTAAATTACTTAATTGTATCACCATAATTTACCAGATAATGGCATTTTGATTTGGGCCTCTACATAACTTCATGTTTGTTGAATTCCCCTTTAAAAAACTGTATCTTATTATGGTTATGTGGCTTAAAATGTGCCTGTTTTATTTATTTTTGGGGGACCAGGTAGGAAAAGGATAGAGGAAATTGAACTCATTAGCATCATTTTTATGCATTGAGTAATGTTAAAATTTGAAGATGTATTAAGGAAACTCACAGGATAAATATAATGATTTAATGTTTTCATTTTTATTTAAATTTGTTTTTTTGCATTGCATAATGTTTGTCTATATCCTTTAATATCATTACTTTAAATAAAATAGCTTTATTTTAGGTATGTTGTAGCCAGTGGTAAACCTGTTCCCCAGATATGTTGTTGTTTTTGTTTTGTTTTATTTTGTTGGTTTTGTTGTCTTCAAAAGTTGGGAAATACAAGGGACATTGAGAAACTAGCAATAGTTTTCATTTGCTAGCCAATCATAAATAATTATCTTGAAAGACCTGTATAACAATTAATAAAACCAAATTAGAAAAGTAATTTAGTAAAAGATTAATTGTATATCTACAGTTACTAGCTCATAAATTTAGAATTGGTCAATACACGTTTGGTTTCATTCATTTAATACAGAAATAGTTTCCTTCCTGTGTCAATATCTTCACTGATTGACTACATTAGAATTTTTTATAGCAATCCACAATTTTTAAAATGAGATGACACTAGCCATCCATGAAGCTTGTTAAATCCTAGTTTGAAATTTAGTAAGCTTTGGTGTTGTTACTGAATAAGTGAAAAGTTTACTTCTTGTGAATTTTCTTTAGATCTCCCAGTCAATATGTCTCTATTGACAAAAACAACCAAACTGTACTAGAATAACTTGTCCAAAATAATTCATCACAGAGAATTATGTAATAAAGGAGATTTGGGGCAAACTGAAATACAAAAGAGTAGTCTATGGATAAAAGAACAAATATCAATGCATAAAAAACTTATGCTAAACTACTGGAATTAGGACCATTATACAAGAAAAGTTTATCACTCTTTCTCATAGTACAGTATTCAATAATATAAGGGAATATGCATTCCTATACAGAGTAGAAGAGTACATGTTGGAATGTCTATTTAGTATGCTAATGCATGGAAGCATAATGCAAAGGAAGCATCTTGTACGTAGATTTATGGTTAGCATTATTGACAAGGAGCATACTTATTATTCAGAAGAACAAAACATCTACCTCATTGATGGCTGTAAGAAATGGATATTGGCTATTTCAATTCATTGACTACTTACATCATTTATATCTCAATCTGGGTTGACCTAATAAGTTACAATATTAAGTTCTTATATGATTTAAACTTGAAAAATACTATCAGTCTTTATGTGTATTTTATAGATATGTTGTAGATGGTCACAGTTTGAGTACAAACAATTTTGAAAAATATACATTTTCAAGGAATAAATCAATTCATTGGATGAGTATGGCTATATTCAGTAAACCTAATTGTTTCTGGTTTTGCTCATCTATGTTCCACGAGCGATGTTTGATTCTTTCCGGGTTCCTTCTAGATTTTACAATCTGATATATCAGGGAAGAACTTGACTATATCAGAAGGAAATCTTTCCATCTCTCCATTTTTCTGTTTGCTTATGAAGATTCCATCCCAGCTGTATGCAGATACCCTCCTACAAAGGAGTTGAACAAGTGTTGAAGTGGAGGTTTTTCAGTCTCATATTTGGTTGAAGATAACATAAACCAGTTATCCCCATATTCTTTTTATTTTGTTTTTGGAGAAGAAGATTAGCCCTGAGCTAACATCCGCTGCCAATCCTCCTCATTTTGCTGAGGAAGACACCGCCCTGAGCTAACATCTGTGCTGATCTTCCTCTACTTTATATGTGGGGTGCCTACCACAGCATCGTGTGCCAAGCTGTGCCATGTCTGCACCTGGGATCTGAAGCAGCAAACCCCAGGCTGCTGAAGCGGTCCCCATATTCTTAACTTAGACCACTCAGACATGCTAGCGAATGTGTTGGTCAGGTACTGGTTTTGAAACTTGACACCTCACGCAGTGGAAGTTATAGACAGTTCAAAGTTCAAGTTGTCAGAGAGTTGGAGGTTCAGAGAGAAATCTTTTGAAAGTGCTTCATTTCACCGTGGGCACACAAACCTAGGGACGGCAGCTTTGATGTGGCTGCTTGGAGAAGTAACACGTGTCTCATGAATTTCAAGGACACAACAGACACATCAGACTCAGATTTAAGTACTTCAAAGGCTAAGAGGTTAGGGCTCGTAACTGTTCCATGGACCAAGTACATAGAGGTTGCTTAAGTGCGGATTGCCTGCTTGTGCAGCATTTCTGAGAACAAGGGAGGTGAGTGTTTTCCAAGGAACCATGAGAGAGATATACCCTGGACCATTTGAGGAGGGCTGGGAGAGATCAGTGAAAAGAAGCTACAAGCATACCCTGAGTTGCCAAGAGGCTTAAAAATGATTTATAACCAGCAGACTTGTCTACAGAAGGACACGTGTAGGGAAATAGAAGGTCTTATCTATAGACCTGTAAAGCTATACTTGTCTATGGAAGGTCTATGTAGGGGAACTACAGGTAAGATATCCAAGAGATTTTAGAGTGGAGGAGGGAGTTCTGATGAATTGATACAGTGCCACCTGACAGAAAAGGCAAGCTGCAAAGGGCATTCATAGCCACAGGGTACCGGTGCTAACACACCAGGTCAGTGACCAGCGAAGGAGAGCTTTCCTGCCTTCACTTCTTGTCTCTCCTCAACTGTCATTCTTTCTTTCTACCTTTGGAGGTGGTGAAGAAAATTCGGACATAAGAAGAAAACAGTCTAAGTTAAAAAAATTGTTTTTTTTATTTTTATTTTGTTTTTACACAGGACTGGATATGTTAATTATGAAAATAGATGGAACTAAACTAAAATTTCTCTTGACTCGAGTAAGTGGAAGTTTGAATTATCTAAAAGTGATTCAAATAGTCCTTGTGATATGCCCTAGATTTCATCCAGGGGGAAGGAAAGAATGAATTCCACAGGACATGTTTACTTGGGCAATGTGGGTGGGGGGAGAAGACAGTTGTATTCTATTTATATCCTTTGTGTTTAGCTTGTTTATCCTGTTTTTTAAGACCCCAGGGTCAACCTCACTTTTAGCCCTCATTCATTTATTTAGGAATGTCAGTCTTTTGTAGGGTTTGTATCTACTCATTTCCCCAGTCAAACTATAGTTTTCTCAAGAGAATTCTGAGATAGTTCTTTGTGTTTCCCATTAATTGGTTGCATTTTATGCTATATCTAAAGAAATTTCACAGAGTATTTGTAGCATATGTATGGAATCCTTTCCTTGTTTCCAAAGTGAATTTACATATTTTACATTAAAAGAAAAGTCTTTTGTAAAATCCAGTTGTCTTCTTAGAGAGATTGTAGTATCTCTGACTTACATGCCTTCCTAAAAATTAGTATTTGGTTATTTTAGATAACATAACTTCTAAATATTAATTTTGAAAAAAAATCAGTCAAATCTTTTTGAGTCTAGAATCTATATAATCTAACGACTAAAATACTTAAGCAATGTGATATATTTTTCTTCTCTTTTTTTCTTTTTTAATTTTTTTGTGAGGAAGATTGACCCCAAGCTAACATCTGTTGCCAATCTCCCTCTTTTTGCTGAGGAATATTAGCCCTGAGATAGCATCTGTGCCAATCTTCCTCTATTTTGTATATGGGATGCCACTACAGCATGGCCTGATGAGTGGTGCACAGGTCCACACCGGGGATCCCAACCTGTGAACCCCGGGCCACTGAAGTGGAGCACATGAACCAGGCCAGCCCCTATTTTTTCTTTTAAAAAATAATTTGTCTTTATTAGTGTATAAAAGAGACCAAAAAACTACTGTGATATATTGGGAATTAGAAAAGCATTAGCGACCTGAGTTACTTTTAAAAAGAAGAAAATAAGACATTTATTTCTTACATTTTACAGAAATGTCATTATACTATCTACTCTGCGATAGTATATTTTATTTCTCCTTATAGCAGATAATGCCCAAAGAGCACATGACACATTTCTAAACTGTCTTTTTCTTCCCTTAAAATTCTTTCCATATTGAAGGAAATAGTCAATAATATTCAGAACGGTTTATTTAGTTTGTAGTTACTTAAATCATTATCTGAAATACTCCTCAAATGGAATTTGTTTTCAGTAATGTATTTCTGTTTAAAAGTCTCAAAATATACTGCTGAGTTAAGCAACTGTAGGAAATGGGGCTTTGGAGAATTATAGGTTATTCCCATTTTACCCAAGTCGTCTTTCTTGACTGGAAGATTAAAAGCTGTCCTCAAGCCAGGTAAACATATTTTCTGAAATTTTGCTGGAAGAAAATGTTAAAACTGTATGACAGCATCAGCAACTTTGATGGATCTTTGCATCTCTAGGAACAAAGCACGATGGCAGGTTGCCTTTATTCCTATCAGCCAGTCCCACTGAGGAAGATATAGTTCTCATGGAGGTGATAAATATTTAGCATGAATAATATCAGCTTAATTACACAACCACAAACTAGAACAAAAAACGTCCTTGAAATACTTTTTTTCCTATGAGAATTGATGTTTTTGTCCCATGGAAGCAGCAAAGAAGAATAAAATATATGGCAGTACATTGTGTGTGTGTGTGTGTGTGTGTTCACAGCAAATCGAATGGATTAATAAAGCTCCAAGGCTACTTTAAATGTCTTATATTCACAATATGCCACCTATTTGACAACTGTTATCTGAGACTTCTCAAAGCATCAACTCTTACACA
Source organism: Equus quagga (assembly GCF_021613505.1). NCBI lineage: Eukaryota > Metazoa > Chordata > Mammalia > Perissodactyla > Equidae > Equus > Equus quagga. Next base: position 102,996,252 of record NC_060275.1, read on the forward strand.
TAATTGGTATGCGACTTTTTATTTTCATGGTAGTCTTAGGATTTAACAAGTCACTCTGGGCTCATTTTACATATGACATCCGAGGCCTTGTACTTAAGCAATTAGTTGTTAATTACCAAGGCTGCCTTGAACATTCTCCACAAGATGATTCATAGGTGTATGACCTAGTGAAATTTTAGTGTGGGTCTGTAGCCTGAACAGAAAGTCTATGAGTAGGAAACAAATCACAAGAAAGTCATTTGAGATTGAATGGGAATCTTTGAATAGTCTTCTATTTCAACTGAGAAGGTTGCTCCTGTAAATATGCATAGATATTAACTAACCTGGAACTTTTTTACTCAGTCTTCTTTTGAGCACTTGAGCATTGTTTCAACAGAGTGAAGGAATCCTGATGAATAATGCTCTGTTTAAATGAACATGAATTAAAGTTGGCCTATGCAATGCCTATGCCATTACTAGATATTGAAGAAAAAGCATTCAAGATGTTGTCTCATCAACATAGTGTTGATAATAAATTGTTATCAATTGGGGGGATTTTTTACATCACAACTAACTTAAAAATGATTAGTCTGATGATTCAGTTAGTTACCTATACCCAAGTTTGGAACCAGGAGCCCTCTTTACACCTTGGATGGAACACTGATTTCCCTCCAATTCTCCACCCCACCCCCCAATCCGGTCACTCAAAGATAATGTGTGATAACACTCTGGGCTCTTTGTCCATTCTCAAGACTCCTGATCTATTGATTGACTGTGGATCATCCTCATGACTCCTTTCCCAGTGGATGGAGACAAATGGGAGGTTGTCTTATACTGAGTTGCCTGATCATACACAAGCATTAGCACAGGAATATGAACAGAATAAAAAGCAGGAAGATCACAGAAAGTATCTAGTGTCCCAGCGAGACACAAATACAGGTCTCTGAGACATCAGTCAAATCTGTTCCTCAGAGTATTAATAGTGTCTGTTAAAAATGTAAAAACAACGTAAAAGGAAAAGACAGCAAAGAAGTGAAGGGTGCCAAAGTGGAAAAATGTGGAAGAAGGAAGAGTCAGCAAGATCAGTGCTAAAAGATAGTAATCTTATAGATTATTTTTGTCACTTTCTTTCACATATCAGAGTCGTTTTCTCCACTGAAACACTTTTATAATTTAATGAATGAAGATAATAATGCAATCATGAATAACATACTATGAGAAGAATTAAATGACATTTTAAATATAGCCATTCAATCTGTCACTTAGTATCACATTAAAAAAATACTCTTGTTATTTTTAGACTTCCTGGAAGGAAAGATCTCTTATATTTCCTCCTTCTATTGCCACAAACTAAGCATTTAACATTTTTATCACTAACCAATATCTATAAATAAAAATATTTCTATGTCCAATATCACAGTCATTCTCAAACTCATCATATGCTGACTAAAAATTCAGACCCCACTTTTTATAGCAGTACCATTCTTAAAAAGAAAATGTACACAGTAGGATATTGGTACTACTTAATTGTTGAAAGCAAAAATTCATCATTCCTTTTTTGGTGTTGGAGTTGCTTTCTTTTACTATGTAATTATTTTGCTACAAGAATATTTAATAAGGAGACATTTTACAACCAAAATTATACTTGAAATCATGGAAAACACAACATAATTACTTGAGTTTGAAATCATGATTAGAAAGCCAGAGGAAAATTGTGGTGATCCTCTAGACAGATTTTAACAGGAAAAATGCAGAGGTGACAGTTAAGTCACTGAGTTTTGAAGGGATATCTCTACTGTAATTTTTTTCAACAAGGTTGGATTTGAATGCTGACAATTAACTGTCTTAACTTTAAACAAATTATCCAAAATTAAAAAAGAGTAATTCTCATAGTGCTAATTATTATTTGAAGCATTTTTTTCACAATTAATTTTCCTGATAATATAAAATGTTTGAGCTTTTAGTATTGTTTTTATTATGGGATCATGAGTGAAACCACGGCTATAATAAATCAACCTGTATTATAGTAGCTATGATTTCATTCACTATGGCAGACAAATTTATTTTCTTGGAACCTTAAATCAGATGGTAGGCATCATCACTTAAACTAATCTGCTGAAAATATTCTGGAGGTATCAAATAGTGAGCTGAAATATTTTAGAACAATTTGTCTTCATTAAAGCAGTGATAAGCATCTGTATTTTCATATTAATATCTGGACATTCTTTTATTTATATTCCTTTATATTCTCCTTTTTTTCACAATTCTAGATTACATTAGAATATAAATAATGAAGCCTACAAAATATATCTATATTTTTGATTTTACTAACAATTGTCTGCATGCTTGTAATAAATGGAGAAAAGTAAAAAATATGTTAATCCAGTCAATGTTCAGTTGGAATGATTAAAAAAAGAGAATGTTTTACAAATTACAGCCGTTGACCAGTTTTAAGTTAATGCAATCAAAATCCACAATTAAAGGATTGGAATAATGTAAAAAAATATTTTAAGCAATTTTTTAGATTTTTCAAGTACATGATGTTCATTATATTGCCACATTCCTCTTATTCTAGCAATTGTATATCTGGTGCATACTAAAATATGCTGTCAATGAAAGGTCATTAGTTAACTTCTAGAACATACTGTCAGATAAAATATATCACTCTATTAGCTTTAAAACCAACTCTCTAACGAGGGAGTTCTTATCAATTACCTCCCAACAGAGCATGAAAAAGCAAAAGCAGAAGAATTAAATATACATGTATATATTCACAAATATTTACAGGTATATCTTGGAGCAAGAAGCAGATACTATCAGATCAATCACACAATAAATAATAGACCCACCATATAAAACTGTGCTCTTTCTGTCCTGCAAGAAAGCATATGGCCAAGGCGGCGAATCACTGGCTGAAATGTAACCTGTGCTCTGCTCAGCAGCATTTTCATTCTTGTGGTTGTACCCACCACAATGAAGCATATTGTTCTAAGCCAGCTTTAAGGCAGGCTGAATAATTCCCACCCCAAATATCCACGTCCAAATCCCCATAACCTGTGAATATTTTACCTTGCATGGCAGAAGGTACTTTGCAGATGTGATTAATTTAAGGATCTTGAGTTGGAGAGACTGTTCTGGGTTATCCAGCTTGGCCCAATATAATCACAAAGGTCCTAATAAGGGGGAGGGAGAGGGTAAGAGTCAGAGAAGGTGATATGAGGATGGAAACAAAGGTTAGAGTAATGTGGGGACGCAGGCCAAGGATTGGCAGCAGTCTTTCCAGAAGTTGGAAAAAGTCAAGAAAACAGATTCATCCCTATTACTTCCAGAAGGAACACAGTTCTCCCGACACTTTGATTACAATCCAGTGAAACAGATTTTGGAAGTCTGACCGCCAGAACGATAAGATAATAAATTTGTGTTGTTTTAAACATTCTGTTGGTGATAGTTTGTTACAGCAGCAAAAGGAAAATAATACAACCTTACAGATTAGAGTTGACTCTGATGGTGGAGGAGATTCAGAAGGATAGCAATTTCCAATGCACATCAAAACTACACTAAGACATCACCTTACACCCATTAGAATGACAAAAATATCTAAATCTAATAGTAACAAATGTTGGAGAGGTTGTGGAGAGAATGGAACCCTCATACACTGCTGGTGGGAATGCGAACTGGTTCAGCCACTATGGAAAACAGTATGGAGATTCCTCAAAAAATTAAAAATAGAACTACCATACGATCCAGCCATTCCACTACTGGGTATCTATCCAAAGAGCTTGAAGTCAGCAATTCCAAAAGTCCTATGCACCCCAATGTTCATTGCAGCATTATTTACAATAGTCAAGACATGGAAGCAACCTAAGTACCCATCAACAGATGAATGGATAAAGAAGATGTGGTATATATATACAATGGAATATTACTCAGCTGCAAAACAGAACAAAATCATTCCATTTGCAATAACATGGATGGACCTTGAGGGAATTATGTTAAGTGAAATAAGCCAGTAAGAGAAGGATAATCTCTGTATGACACCATCATATGAGGAATTTAAAAATGTGGACAAAGAGAACAGATTAGTGGCTACCAGGGGAAAGGTGGGGTGGGGGTGGGCACAAAGGGTTAAGTGGTGCACCTACAATACGAATGACAAACATTAATGTACAACTGAAATCACACAAGATTGTAACCTATCATTAACTCAATAAAACAAAATAAATTTAAAAAATAAAGGATAGCAATTTCCAGTTTTAAATGTACTGTGGGTATCATGATTAGTTGTGGATAATCTCTGTTCCAACATCTTGCATTAACAGCAAATCTTGATCAAACATACATCACCTTGCACTTTAATTCATACTTTGAATTTCTCATTAATTATCAAGGAGCATCTCAGTTCCCACTTCTATACAGAGCTTTTTCTACTGTTTATCCCATCTGAGAGAATCCCCATGAACAAAACTCTTTTAAATTTGTTCCCTGTTCCATGCCACACATACTTTGATGGCATACCATTCTATATATCCTCTACCACTTTACATTATACTAGCTATTTTATAGTATAGTATACTACACTATACTATTTTTTTTTTCCTGAGGAAGATTAGCCCTGAGCTAACATCCATGCCAATCTTCCTCTATTTTATCTGTGGGTTGTTGCCACAGCATAGCTGGCAAGTGGCGTAGGACCGCACCCAGGATCCGAGCCAACAAACCCAGGCCACTGAAGCAGAGCACACCAAACTTAACCACTAGGCCTTTGGGCCAACTGCTATACCAGCCTATTTTTAAGAACCTGGTCTTATGTTCATAAGGGTGAATATGAGACTGAAATTCCTCTTCTATCTGATACAGGTATAGGGACAGAAAACTTTTCCTTTCTTCCCTTCTTGGTTTGTTCTCTGGTCTAATAATCAAATTGATATAAGATAGATTAACAGGAGAAAAACAAATTTATTTACATATGTACAGGAGCCACACAAAGACATGAAGACTTGAAGGCAGTCAGGCAATTGAGGCTTATATATCCTGAACTAAGGACAAGTGGGTAGCAGTCTGGAGCTTCAAAGGGGAGGAAGACAATACAGGAAGATGAGAAGAACGAATGTTTGGTAAACAAATGTTTGCCATGACATGAAGATAAGTGTTTATGAAATTAAAAGTTATTTCTGGTAATAGCACTTTTCTTGGTACAGGCCCCCCATCTAAATTCTTTTGTGCAGTTAAGGGAAAGGTAAAAACTTTTCCTGAGTCTGCTGGATCTTAATCACCTTAGCACAAAATAATCCACATGCCAAAGTGGCACATTTTGGTGTGGTGCATTCTGCTCCCCTTCATGGTTTTTAGCTTCTGAGCAGAGATAGTGCTCATTAATACTGTGATGATGAGCAGAGTAATAATAATTATTTTTCTGGTGTCTCAATAGCAAAAGTTATAAATGTAAATATATATAGGAAAAGGACGCAAGAAATTAGTTGTCTTCAGAGAGCTCCCTCTCACATGAACATTAGCACAAGTTCATTAATAAAGAGAATTTTCAAGCTCCCTAAAAGTACCCAGATGATACTGCCTAATTCAGGTTCCATTTAGCAATTCTGCAAATTCTTCAGAAAATGTAACTTGAGACATTTTCATGGGGATTTTTACATCCAGCTGACCACCCCTAAAACTTTTAGAGGATGTCCACCTTTTTGCATGCTTATTTGATGGATGTTGGCAGTTGGTAACAACACTAGGTTTTCTGAGTGTTTATTTTCTGAACAGGAGATTCGAAGATCAATTTCCAAGAATAGCACACTCTAAACAGGATCAGGACTTGGGTCTCTGTGAGATCTATTTTTGGAATGATGCCTTAGTATTTTGAAAGACAAAATGTCTATATTACCTTCATTGAGGTCAATAGTTTTCAGTTTTGAAATGTTAAAGGACTTCTCAGTTTGGTAGGATAAAAATTGGTGAAATTGATGGCTCATTGTTTCCCTGCACTGAATCATTTCCTAAAGAAACTAAATCCATTTTTACCCATTAAACAATTTCCACATCACAATAATTTTTTAAAGATTATTTAGTGATTAGGAATTTCATAAATATTTTCTTCAAACATAATGAATTATAAAGGTATTTTTAAATATAGACAGTAACATTTGCCTTTTTATTTATGTCTTTTTGCCAAAGTAAGGAATAAGTTTTTATTTCTACATAGTATACCTTGTCACTGTCCAAATGTCCTTGGCTTGAACTCTACTAATTTTAATAATTATTTGTATTAACCAGATAATAGTGTCAATTTACATATCCTAAATTAATATTGGAGGTCATAATACATTTCTTTATCCTTTCTCCTTATTTGACTTATCCATGGTGATCAAATTAACCTGATCTTAAATTTACATTTTGCTTTGTAGACATAAGCAGTGTCAAATTATTTGTCTTAATTAAATCTCTCCCATCAAAATGAACCTAATTCCTTACTGTCATAAGCTTAGCTAAATGAGAGGCTCATTCTTATTTTCACATTACTATATTTATATTGTTTTTAAGCTATACATTAACACTATTTAACGTAAATTTACTTCTTAAGTGGGATTTTTGAATTTTTGTGAACTTTTGAAAGTAACTCTCCTTAAGAATAAAGAATTCCTAGCTAGGGACATTATTATAGTACACATAATCAATATTTAAGTTTTATCAGAGGATTAATTTACTATTTTTGTATCACACTTTTTTGATAGAGTCAAGCATAAGCACTGCTGTCCAATAGAACTTTCTGCCAATATGGAAAAGTTCTGTACTCTCCAGGGTGTTAACCATTGACCACATAAGGCATTGAGTGTTTGCAATGTGTCCAGTGTGAATAAGGCCCTAAAATTTTAATTATATTTAATTTAACTAATTTAAATTCAAATTCACACAGCTGAAAGTGCCTTATGCCTACCATATTGAAAAAAGTAAGTCTAGAATAAAGAATCATGAGCTATGTTTTAGATCTGGACTCTTGCTTAAACTTGCCACTGAGTTGCTGGTTCTATTGGAGACAGTCACATCTCTTCTCTGAGCATCAGTGTTTTCATTCAATCAATTACAGTTTCTTACTAAGTATCTATAAAATCTGTGAACTGTGCTAAGTACTATGGATACTGATCATGAAGTCAGAATTGGTACCTCTTCCCATTCTGTAGAGAAAAATGATGCTAAAGATGCCATAATTGATTGTTTAGTTAAAATTGTGATAGGTACTCTGGAAGGAAAGTACAAAGTACTATGAAAGCTTGTGAGACAGGAGAGCTGACCAGGTCTGATGGGTCTGGAAAAGCTTCCCAAAGGAAGTGATTTTTGAGTTTAGCTTGGAATAAATGGTAGACATTTTTTTTTTTTAAAGATTTTATTTTTCCTTTTTCTCCCCAAAGCCCCCCAGTACATAGTTGTATATTCTTCATTGTGGGTCCTTCTAGTTGTGGCATGTGGGATGCTGCCTCAGCGTGGTTTGATGAGCAGTGCCATGTCTGCGCCCAGGATTCGAACCAAGGAAACACTGGGCCACCTGCAGCAGAGCGCGCAAACTTAACCCCTCAGCCACGGGGCCAGCCCCAATGGTAGACATTTTTAAGCAAAGACAAGTGAACCTAATTTGCTGTGCACTCTGCTAGGTGCTAGAGACTCAAAGAGATTTTACTACCCTGAAAAAAATGATGGGGTAACAAACAAACAATGTAGGGATTGTGCTATCATCAATTCCAAACAAGTGTTCCATTAAGTAATCTTTATGACAAAAAAAGATGATTTTTATGTTCCAAGATATTTAGAAAGCGAGGTTTGACAAAGAAATTTCTGTGTACTGAGACTTATTGGAACCTTGGGTATATTTAAAGTAAAACTTATTGGCACCTTGGTTATATTGCAATCTTGGGTATTACAAATCTTGGAGAACACCTTAACTAAGAATTCTTTCCCTAAACTTTTGTAGCCATAGAAAACTTTTTCTTTTCTTCTCTTTTCTTTTCTTTCCTCCTTCTCTCCCTCCTCTTCTCCTTCTTTTTAGGTGGGAATTCTTAGCAACATAGATTCCATCATTGACTTATCCAAAAGCAATTTTGGAAAACTCAATTATATTTATATTTCAAGTCCCACCATTATAAAATAAGGCTATACTTTTAGTTGAGTTTGATATCGTTTTATTTGATTTCCTGTTTTTAAATTACTGACTCAGCTATAGTCTACTTTGAATTTTTCTGTTATTGTTTTTAAAATTATTTTCATTATATAATCATTTTTCCAATAAATAACCTGAGTTGATATGTGGTCAATTAAATGACAGAGGCCTCTTGTCAGATGGTGCTCCTGATAGGTTTGCTGGAAGCTTTTTTTAACTAACAGTTTGCTTTTTCTGCAATATTTCGACATTTCACCAAAGCCAGATTTTCCAATCTACCACTAGTCATTTAATCCATCCTCCCTGATCCAGGCATTCAGGAGGAGAATAGCATCAATGTTTTGGTGTTTCTTAGCTTGGCTCCATTTCCTCCTCCTGTGTCGTGCTCTTGTAATATCCAGTGTACCTGCCAGATGGAGGCAGCGACAATGCCATTTTATTTAGTCTAAAAAATTCTTTCCTTTATGGTGCTGTTTGTTTAAAAAATGAATATTTGGGGAGTGTTACAATCTGCATTTATTAACCATTTATTATTCACCAGGCCCTTTTGCTGGTGCTACGTGGTTGTGGCATTATCTCATTTACTTTACATAACTTCCCCAAATAGATATTATTATGCTCCCTTGAGGAAACTGGCATTAGAGGAATGAAGTCTATCCAAGGTCTACCTGTGTTTTCTCTACCACATCAAAAAAAAAAAAAAGGATAATTCCTATGTGGTTTATTTGTGACCTCTTATTTTTTAAAAGAATTGAGATATAATTGACATATAATATTATATCAGGTATACAACATAATAATTTAATATATGTGTGTATTGTGAAATGATCACCACAATAAGTCTAATTAACATCCATCCAGTTATATTACAAATTATTTTGATTTTGGGGATAACACTCAATGCAATGTGGCTACTGAGACTGGACTTTGTATCTTGACTGAAAAAATTGTTTTCCATTAAATAATATTATAATCAAAGATAACAAAAAATAATTGAGAAGATCAGATTTCCTCACAAATTTCTGATATCAGTTTATAGATTGACTTGAGTAAATCAATTATATTACCTTTGTTGTGCTAAATCTAACCAGATGAAATTTATTTCAACATTTTGGCAAATTTTATTATTTAATTTAGGTACCAATGGCTTGAAATAAATTTTGTGTCTGATTCATTAGGTTAAAAATTCACTGTAACTCTTGGAGAGATAAGGATTTATGTCTTAAGATTCAAGCTCTCCAGCTTATTACTCTTCTCTCTTAGATAAGAAAGAAATTAAAATCAGTTTTTAAGGACATTATAATTAAAAGATGTAACTGACATTAATTTTTACATTGAATTAAAGATTGACTTTCCTATTCTTTTCAGATTTTTATTTTTATTTTTTTCCCCAAAGCCCCCCACTGCATGTTTGTATATCTTAGTTGTAAGTCCTTCTCATTCTTCTGTATGATCCATCACCATAGCATGGCAACTGACAGGTGGTGTGGTTCTGTGACTGGGAAATGAACCTGGGCCACCAATTCTGTGAGAGTGCCCAACTTTAACCACTAGACCATCAGAACTGGCTCTCTTTCTGGATTTTTGAAAAGTATGCCATGTTCTTGTATCTGCTTATACTTGTAGTTGTACATGCAAATACAAAGGCTTGAGAGGACTCTACATCTTCTTGGTTCTACTTACAGGAATAATCATCACACAGACTCAACCTAAGGTATGATGGCCTTCTCTCTGCATAAGAACACAAGCCACACAATTCATTTTTCATGAAAGAATTATAGAACTGAATTATTTTGCTAATACAACAGCAGCAGCAAACAAAAAGACTGCCACATTTTTCCCTTAAAAACTAACACAGACTAACAGCTTTAGCATCTTTGAAAATTTTGGTAGGGAAAAGGGAAAGAAGCTGGGACTAACAGATAAATATTAATATGCTTTAATCCATGGAATTATAGAGACAAAAATAGCATAAATTTCCTGAGAGGATTTCAGACAGAATCAGAGAAATAAATCTCTTATCTCAGTCATGAAATATGTAATTTTAAAGGAGGCAATGGAATTGGGAGTGTAAATAAGATTAGATAATAGATCCTGTGTTAAATGACATGTACAATCCATATTGTATGTCTAATATGATGACAAGATGCAAGGAATATGAGAGGAAGGCATTACAATAGATTGTGTTGATTCTTATTCTATTTAACTGAGCAAAATAGAGGTGAAAGATCATTTAGAAGTAAGATGATGAGGTCTACTTTGAACACGTTTTATTTAATGTTTCTGTAACACACTCAAATGGAAATATCTGGTAAATCAATGGAAAAGAAGGTGGTCAATTTAGGACTAGAAAGGAAATTGAAATGGAAGAGAAAATTTGTGAGTATTGGATCACGTATTTGAAGATATAAATATAAGTACATATGTAGAGAAAATATGTAGAGAGAAATTTCTAGTAAACGTCAAACTTCAAGACATCCAGACTATAATGATTTGAGGGAAAAATTCTCCTCTGATTTGATTTTTGCCTTTTCTTTATTCTCATCATCCGTTTCCCCAAATTCTATCTACTATGTCCATATTTCAACAAGTCAACATTCTGTATAGATCATATGTTCTGAACAGTTGTATAAATATATTTGTGGAGTCATTTCTTATGCATCTCTATAATTCTTTTGTGTTTTTGAGAAGAACTGATTGAAAGTTTACCATATAAAAGGTGATACACTGGGGCTGGACATACTTAGATACATGAGAAATGATTTGGGACCAGAGAGACTCAGAGAACTTGTAGAACACAAAGTCTAGTAGGGGAAACAGGCTCCTTTACAAGAGTGCAGGCCTACATATTATTTACATTCCGTGGTAGATTTAAAAGGCTATGATTCTGAATTCTGAATTTTAATCCTCATGCTAAACTCATTATTCATTTGCATTTCTAAAAGTTACTTCCGAAAGGTAAAATGTGTACACACGCAGTTAGTTGAAGGACTCTTGCACTGTGGCGAGCGTGTCTGCGTTTGAATTCTTACCCAACTAGTAAATATTGGGTCTCCTTGAGAAAGTGCTTAATTTTCATAACTGTTTGTCTACAAAATAAAGGCTACCATATAACTTATTTTGTAGCTTTGTTGTAAAGCTTATAGTATATTTATTAAATACCTTGTACAGATCTTGTCATATGGTAGGGGAGCAATAAATATTAGCTATTATTTTTATTTTAAAATTTTATTATTATATTACTTACTATATGGTAATTATTTATTGACATATCTGTTGAATCCATTGGATTGTGAATTCCTTAAAGAAAGAATGCATTCCTGTGAGCTTTAATATTTTCAATACTACCATTGTATCAGGTACTAACAGGGCATTGAATGAATTTGTGATGAATTAATGAATGATTGCACAAACACAGAGAAGAATGATAACAAGTGAAATTTGAATGTGTAATTATGAAAGAAAAACTCTTATTAAATAAAGGGTGAAAATGTGAGCTTATTCAATGTCTGGGCCTCAATTCAAAAGAAAGTTAATCAAGAAGTGTATAAAGAGAAATGAGTGGGGGAAGAAATTTAAGCATAGGAATAGGGGACAATATAAGAGATGTCAAAAAAAAAGAAATATTTTTTCTATATTAGAAAATGTGAAGAGTAAATTATCTGATAAGCATCTTGTATCTATTAAAATAGTTTCGAAAATCCAATCAATTAAAATAGCAATGACATACCACTACACACCTATGAGAATGGCTAAAATCTGGAACACACACAACACCAAATGCTGATGTGGATGTGGAGCAACAGGAGCTCTTATTCATCACTGGTGGGCATGCAAACTGGAACAGCCATTTTGGAAGACAGTTTGTCAGTTTCTTACAAAACTAAACAAACTCTTATCATATGATCAAGGAATTGTGCTCCTGCGTATTTACCCCAAAGAAATGAAAACAACATATGTTCACCCAAAAACCTGCACACAGATGTTTATAACAGCTTTATGGATAATTGTCAAAATGTGGTAGCAACCAAGATGACCTTCAGTAGATGAATGGATAGATAAACTGTGGTATTTCCAGACAATGGAATATTTTTCAGTGCTAAAAAGAAAGGAGCTCCCAATTCATAAAAAGACATGGAGGAAACTTAAATGCATATTACTAAGTGAAAGAAGCCACTCTGAAAACGCTACACAAACTATGATTCCAGGTATATGACAATCTGAAACAGGCAAAACTGTGGAGAGTATATTAACTGTGAGTGTGAGGCCACTGCAAGCATATAAGCATAAAAATCTTTCTAAATTTAATATGTTCTTACTTGTTAATATGAATAGGTCACAGTGTGATGTGCCAGGTAAATGTTTATATTCACACCCTTTTACTTAAAATAAAATTAGCAGCATACTACAAAGAAACGTCTAAAGAATGTTTAACCTGCAGGAGCTTGAAAGTGAGCTACTTGCCAAGAAAGAAAATAGTTTTTAAATTTAGCTTCTTGGTAGGCAAGAAACAAAACCAAATCATCGCTGGCTGTCCCACTATATACAAGGATAAACAATTCCATTTGCCAATATTTCTACTGTGTGATAGCCACTTATTCCAGAGATAGCTTCTCAGTTACTTAGTAACAGTTTGTTGCAGTGTACCTATTCAGAGTTAACATGTGCTAGAAAAGATAGGAGGAGAGACAGATGTAGTCTTGTAGTTGATTTTCAATAACCATAGCACTCAGTGAGAAAAAAAATTAAGAAATATGAAAAATGCTAGGCAAATAAAACTAGACTGTTAAAATTTTCCAATTCAATCTACTCAAATGAATATGAATTCTTATTCATTTTCTAAATGAATTTTCCCCAAACCCAGTACTTATATTCAATGATATATTTCTTTCCTCTTCTCTCCTTCATTTGCACAACATAGCTACCAGTGTCCTGTTTCTCTTTACCTAAGAGATATATCACTGAAAATTCTTTTATCTCTCTGCCACAAGCCATGAGGTTCAAGTGATCCTCATGAGGTTTGAGTGATCCCCATTATTACTGGAAGCACTATTAATTTGAACACTTGAAAGATAAAGTTTCTGGAGCATGTAAAGACTACACTGGAAGTCAATGGGAGATTACTTCTAACAAATTAATTTAGCAGAAAATCACTCCCCCACTAGGACTGCAAGTATTTAATGTATTTCCTTAAGTAGTAAAAGGATCTTGGGGATATATATAAAAGGCAAATAGAAAAATAGTCAGTCTTAATCATGATAAATGGTAGGTTCTGTAACCAATACATTACCCTGGGATAATTCTGGTGGTGTCTTTGCATTGAGTTTTTATTAGTCTCTTTCAATTGTTAATATCTCATTATTTGGCCATCAATATTGGGTACTCTTCATCTCTCATTCAAAGATGCTATGACTTTGAGCAGGCCAATTAACTATACAGACTGATTTTTTCAGTGTCACAGATACAACCTAGTAACTTGCAAATTTGCCATTAGAGCTTTGTATAGATGTTGCAAAGACTACAAAATCAAATAGATTCCAATATGGATAACTTAGCATGAAACATTTCTACTTCAAAAAGAGTAATCTCTATGGAGAACATTTTTGTTACTTTGACCTAATAAGTTCATGTTTACTTTCTAGAGGGTTTACTGAGGCAGAATACAATACTAGATATACATGATGCTACAGTGGAAAGAATAGAACAGTGTCAATAGGAGAAGTGGAAAAGAAAATAATATGCATCATAGAAAGAGGTGCAAAATTAGTGATATCTAAGAATTTTTTTTAAGAAAGTTTTCCTTGGAGGATGAGATTAAAGCAGTTAAAAGAAGGTGGAATATTGATTGACAGAAAGAAAATGGAGGGCTAAACAAGAAGTAAATCAGTAGTTTCAGAGATTATAATAAAGATATTTTATATGAGGATTGCTGAGAAGTTGATCTGTTCTTAATTGAGTTCCAGTCACAATATAATGTGGAAAAAAAAATGCTGTAAGGTTGAAGAGAGCATTTTTGAAGTCTTGGAGATTATGTGATTTTGCTTTGAGGTATTTGGGATCATCAACATATTCCCAAAAGAGGATTATTCTCTCAGCTTAATAAGGAATTTCGTGAAGCCTGGCAAGTGGATATGCTAGAAAAGAGAAGAAAACTGCTTTAAAACCAAGACAAACTTTGACTGTGAGGCTAGTCATCTGCCTTCGTTGGATTTCCAAGCTTTCCACTTTTCTTTGCCTCACTTTGTTCATCTGCTCATGCTATAATGCCTCTAGAGTGTTTGACTCAAGGCCTAACACATAGCAAGTGTCCAAATAATTGAATTAATAGAAAGCATATATTGTAATAGAAAGCCTAGTCGAATAATAGAAAGCATATCTATATATAGTCTATAGAATCAGCTACTGTGACATATATGTATACATGTATATATATGTGTGTATGTATATGTATATATGTATATCACAGTAGCTAATTTATTCACATCAGTTAATTGGCTGTAAACGATTTTGATATTTTGCACATGACATGATTTTGATAGTTTTTCAGATCTCTCTCTCTCTGTGGAAACCCTCCAATACCATTTACCATGTATATATTCCACATTAATGTTTATGCCTTATGTAAAAGAAATTATAAACTCCTAGTAAGATCAAAAAGATTTCTACTATGGATAAAAATATATCTTTATAATGTACAGATACCTACAGAATATTATAGAATATCTCCTTTCAGAATTGGACTAGAAGAAAGCTATAATATATTTAACTTGTTCTATAGAGTTGCGATGTTACCTCTAAAGTCTAAACTCGTTCTCAGGCTATAAAATTAATAATTGGTACAATTTAGTAAATACTATAGTAGAACCTACCAATAGTCCTTCAACATCTCTTCTCACTTTCTCTTACAGTAAGAGGAGCCTCAAATTTTAGCTCTGCATTTAGTTTTTCAGAATAAAAAACTATATTTCTAGTTTTGTTGTGAAGCTAGATGTGGCCCTGTGACCAGTTTTAGACAAAGGAAAGAAAGTAGAAATATTGTGAACAGCTTTGGAGCCTTTGTTAAAATAGAGATCATAATGTCCTTTGTTCCTTTTCTTCGGATGACAGACCGTCAACTGGAAGATGGCTTCATCTCTGAGGGCTTTTCGGAGCAAAGTTGCTACACCTTTCCTGGATAACCTAGATCTCTCTAATGTTTACATGAGAGGGAAGTTTTGTCTTCCAATGAGTTTGAAGTGCCTGCTTCACAGAGTGAAATATAATCCTGAATACTACAAGCATATCATGTATGCTGGCCATTATTTTCTATGTGTTTTATATATTTGATCATGCGTATTTATACTATAATGCGTAAGGTATATTACAGCCATGCAACAAAGACATTCTATCTTCAGTTTATACAGAAGGATATTGACTTTCTTGCTCTAAAATAATCGAAAGTTTTCATGGAAAGAAGCAATGTCTTGAAGTCCTTTAAACGCAATTTGCCAAATGAAAGTCAATTTACCTCCTGAATGTCTTGCAAGTACTTACTATAGGAATACAAAAAAGGCAAAGACAAAGGAAAAAAGCAAATAGAACTCAAGCTCTGTGTTAAATGGTTTTAGTTCCATGACCAAGTGGGCTAGTTCAGAGAGAAAGTATTCCATTTATTCCCTGAAGAGGATAATTGATAGTTACTTAGTATCCACCTGCCTGTCCAGACATCCATCTCTAAAAGGGAGAAGAGCAGGAGAAGGAGTGGCACAGGGCAGAGGGTACAGGGGAGGGGAGAGGAAGAGGATGGAGGAGGAATTGTTTGGAGAGATAGAGAAGTTGAGGTGGGGTGGGAAGAACGAAGGGAGGGAAAATAAAAATTTCGTTCTATGAAGTATTGGGATGAGTGTGCTTAGGCGGGGGATAGATCAGGCAAACAATCCAAGCCCCATAGTGTGGTTTTGACTAAAACTCCAATTTTCTCTATTTGTAAAATGATACAACACAAGAAAAGAATGACTATGGTTAGTATGACTAACTGCAATGTAAAGGAAAAAAATAGGCCATTTGTAACGGTGGAAGACAATTGTCCCAACACAGGTTGATTTACTGGAATTAAATTTAGATCCATTTGAATGGCTGGGAAGCCAATGAAATCCATCTTCATATTGATATTGCTTCACATAATCTTTGTATTGATATTTATTTATATCAATAAATAGTTATATTTGAGGCTTACTTTTTTTGAAGGCAACTGGAATATTTGAAGTATATTTCCCTTTCATTTTATATTTTATTTACCCGTGGTAACTTCCGATCATATGAAGTCAAATAGCAAAGTATTTATAAATATAAAAGGAGTATAAATGGACCAGAAGTATAATTCAACACTATATTTATTTATACTTTATAAGGCTCATTTTATTCTTTGAAAGCAAACAAAAATTAATAGTGTGTGAAAGAAAATAGATTTGAAACAGTCATGGGACAAAATTGAATAAAACATTGTAAGAGGATAGTGGCTTCTGTGTATCTTAAACAATAGCATTGCACGGCACTGTGTACAAATTTACATGTGTTGGAATCAGCTTTTCTAGAAAGTCTGTGTTGATGATACAGGAACATGTGAATATGTGGCTGTGTTTATTACACAACATCCTTAGAGGTGTGTGTGTGTGTGTGTGTGTGTTCCTCCAAGTAATTTGATTTTATGTGATTGCTAAATGAGGATATTTTCTTTAAATAAAATCATCAAAATGGTCTTATTATTTTTATTGTTATTTTGGTATACAACTAATACATATTAAGAAACTAAAGATCATTCTTTCTCCATATAAAAAAACACAGAGTACAATTTGGACTAATACAGTTTAGACATGTTAATTATATAATGTATGAAAGCAAATATCTTTGTTCTAATAAACTGAAGAACTTTTATCATCGGTTGTTATCATTCATATTGTAAATATATTTTACATTTGATAACAAAATAGGTCAAAATATTTGTAGACACTTACTTCATATAATAACATTACTCTACAGTAACTGCTAGATCTCTTAGTGATGCACTGCAATATAAGAGTGTAAAAAATAAAGTTCTGTGATAAGAGGTCTTTTAGTAAAACAATTTCAATTCTAGGAAGTTATTCCAGAAATGTAGTCTCACAAGATATATTTATATGGACACTCATTGGCACACTATTTGTAAAGGCAATACAAAACCTCACCAAACAAAATGAAACTAAATTATGACATCCACAAACCCATAGTAAATAACAAACTTAGAAACAGCCTAGATATTACTAGTAAAAATAAATTATGATTCATATAATTGAATATTGTACATTCCTTTAAAAAGAAGTAGATATGAACATGCTAATGTGCAAAATTCTCCAGACTCTATCATCAAATGAAAAAATAATTTGCAGATATTACACAATCCTTCATATCAATGATATATAATATAGAAAGACTTCTAATTTTTTATTTAATTTTCCTTGTATTATGTTTATTTGTCCTACATATTTGATATTTTATATTTAATATGAGTTTTAAATAAATTTTTGTCTCGTATCTGATTAGCCATACTAAATCATTCATTTCTTTTTTCTCAGATTACGTTATTTATGGTTATATTATGGTTAAATACAAAATCAACCATAGGGGTTTTCCATTAAGTCAAATATAAGGAACAGAGACAAAAGAACAATGTTGAGAATAGAATGAACAAGACTAGGTAAGGAGAGCAAGGCTAGGATAATCCGAGAAGAGGGAATGTCATGAATAAAGAGGAATGTGATCATACATAAAGAATACTGAATTCTCCAGGAAGACGGAACTTAGACTGCATATCAGCTTTTATTGAGTAACAAAACACCACATAATACCATGGCTTAAAACAGCTATCATTTATTTACTTTCTGATTCTGAGGGATGGCAGTTTCTTAGGGCTGAGTCAGTAGTTGTTCTTTTGGTCCCACTTGTGTTTCTGTGGTCACTTGCCACTCACTTGGGGTTGGCTGGTTTGAGCTGGAGTGGTGGCGATAGCTAAGCCATATATCTCATTCTCCAATATGTTCACCTGGACTTTTTCACCTGGTATCATTCACAAAGTTCTTAAGAGAGCCAAGAAAGAAGACAAGCCTCACTGCATCAGTGCTGACATCCTGTTTACTGTGATCCCTGTGGACAAAGTAAGGCACACTGCAAACCCAGAGTCAGAGTAGGATGCTGTTCACAGACACGTGGCAAGAGGATGTGGATACAGGGAGAGGAAGAATTTGAGGTCATTTTTACAATTTGTCACACTGGTCCTCTAGGCAAAATTTTTCATGGACCTCACACAAATGTAATATAGGCACCCCTTTTGAGTACCACCAAAAGTGTCAACAAATCAAGTAGACCTATCCCGAATTCAAAAACGTCAGGATGGTGAGAAATGCAGAGAAGTCCCAGGGTCATGACAATTCTAAAATTCCTCAGGTCAATATTGCCAGACTTAACCAGAATTTTTCTTGACTAGATTCAAGTTCTGCTCCCTGAGAGTGGCTCCAACTCCCTTGTTCTCTACTGTTTCTGAGGCACGGTTCCTGAATCTAGCAATTCTCAAAGTGATGCTTGGACATCTAGGGTACCCTAGGACCTTTCAAGGGATGCTGAAATCAAAGCTATTTTCATAGGGACATTAACATATTATTATTACTATCATTATTATTATTTTATTGTTATTATTTTTACTGTGTTCACAGCTGCACTGATGGTGCAAATCAATGATGAGTCAAATTTCTGGCATGTTAGCACAAACAAAGGCAGTGACAGCAAACTGAACTGGGAATATTCTTCACCACACACTCATAGGAAGAAAATCAAAAGCCTGTTTGACTTTGAATATCCTTGAAGAAGCAGTAAAAATTATTAAATTTATTAAATCTCACCCCTTGAGTACCTAATATTTTAATATACTCTGTCATGAAATGGGAAGTGCACATAAAGTCATTTGATACACACTGAAGTGTGACACTTGTATCAAGAAAAAGCACATATGGGATTGAGTTGCCAGCTGAATTAGGCATTTTTTTCATGGTCTAGTTTTTACGTGAAAGAATAACTGATAATCTAGGGTAATTCAGACTGGTTTATTTGGTGGATATTTTATCAAAAATGAATGAAGGAAGCATGTAAATTCAAGGACGATAAATGACTGTATTTGTGGCCAATAACAAAATTTGAGCTTTAGGCAGAAGCAAGAATTTGAGAAAATCTGTTCGTATCATCACAAGCTTGACAGCTTCCCAATACATAGAGCTTTTTTTTTTTTTTATTAGATCAGTGGTGATATTAACAAATACCATTTTATATTATTTAACAAACGTGTCAACCTTAAAAGATGTGTATAACTTAATTACCAACATTCTCCAAGTGACCAATGTATGATATCACAAAATCATGAATGAATAAATATCGATTCAAACTGCAAGATAGTAGAATTGATTTTAACTTTTAAGAATCCATAACTTATCAAGTTTGGGGCTATTATCAAAGAAGAATATTGACAATTATCTGAAAAGGCTATGAAAATATGCTCCTATTTTTCTGCTATATATTTGTGTGAGGCCGAATTTTCTTTATATGCTTCAACTGCAACAACATATCATGACAGATTGAATGCAGAAATACATATAAGAACCCAACTGTATTCTATTTAGCCAAACATAGAAAAATTTGAAAAATTTAAAACAAGGTCCCTCTTTCCACTAACATTATTTTGTTTTGGAAAATATATTTTTTACAAAATATGTGATATTATCAATTAGTGGGTTGTTTATCATTATAAATAAATCAATATTTTAAAATTTACACTTATAATATTCTATTGGCAAATAAGAGACATAAACACATAAAGAAAAGTTCTCTGAGGTCTGAACAATTTCTGTGAGAACAAAGATTTGAGGACTCTCTTAGTAACCTTTCAATCCAAGATGGCAGGATAGCTCCCTTAAAAACTTTGCAAATTTCCTATTTGGATCCGTCCTATGACCTAAGAGCCATATTCACAATTCTTTTGAAGACAGTCTTCTCTATACTTTGAGTGACCAGACTGGTGTAAATAACCTTAAGAGTTTTAAAAGCTTCCTTTTTTCCTAACTGAAAGATTGTACTAGTCACTGCCTTAAATCTTTCAGGGATCTCAACCAGGCATAGTGGAGCTACACTTTTGACTTTATCTTTACTCGAAGGTCATTTGTACTTTCTGGCTTAAAAAAGGAGGAATTGAGAAAGAGGTTAAATTTCCACACTCACTCTAATAGTGTATTCTTCCCATTCTGTGCATTATTATACATAGCTTATGGCAACCCGTTGGTACTTTTATCATATTCCAGGAGATCATCCTACCAAGATCTATGAGTACATTATACTTAAATTTCCTATCTGAAAATTTACAAGAAGACATAGTTTTGCCATTTGTTGTACAACTATATAATATGTGTTACCATTTTTCAACCTGCTCTAACAGTTTCCTCCCTGCTTTTATAGCCTCAACTGGTTTTTTTGTTTATTTTTTTATTTTTTTGTTGTTGACATTTTTAAGTCTTTGCTGACAATTACCTTGACTCTTTTCCATTGCCCACCAAAGCCTGTTTCCAAGGATAATTTCAAATGTTGTAGGGTTTTTTTTACAATTGTACCTTACTCCTAGAACCAATTTCTGTCTCAGTAAGCTTTTGCTACGTAACAAAACTTTTCTGCCCCTTTTAATTATTTGGATTGGTACTTTGTACTCAGCCTGGCTCAAATGGCTTCACTTACTTGTCTGTGAGCTGCTTCCCTCAGCAGGGCAGCCCTATTTCTAACTGAGGTGCCAGGGCCGTTTGTCTTTCATCTTCCAGAGGGCCAGCTTGAGCTTCTTCTCTTAATGGTATTGGCAAGAATCCTAAAATAGCAAGAAAGAGGACAAATCCCACTGTGTAAGTACTTTTCAAACATTTGTTATTGTCATTTTTGCTAATATCCTATTGAACAAAGCAAATCATGCAAATGGAGCCAGAGTCATAATGGAAGGCAAAATCTCACAGAGTGGGTATGCGTATAGGAAGGGAAAGACTATGGCCTTTTTGCAACCGACCAAGAAGTGATACACATTTTAAATAGTTTTATTAGTAGAAAAGGTAAATCCTGATAAACTGCATTTCATTTGATTTCTGAAATTTAATAATTGAAGTTTAATAGTTGTGGTTGGAACTTTAATGTTAGAATGGTGAGTATGCAATGTATTTTTTGTTTCGTTATAAAATCGGTGATTCAATGAAAAAACCATAGTGAGGCTAACCATTCCAAATATATGAATTACCTGGTATGAGGTTAACATTTAGAAATTTTTCATGACTACATTGAAAAATTAACTTCCATGAAAACTGCAATTCAACTGTACCCCACTAAGATTTTAAGCTACTCAAACTTCTTTGCTCTTGAAATATTCTGCTACTGACCATCAATTATCGTGTAGGAATATGGCATATTTAAAATCTTTAGCAGAAATAGGAATTTAACTTTGTCATATCGAGCTTGTTAATCTTTATTCAAAGATCGACATCATGATATTGCAAGAGTGTGAATAAGCAAATCTTTCTATCATTAAAGTGGTAATTGATTAAAGGTTAATATCGTGTCTAAAAATCAGTCTGCATCTTTGACATCAAAATAAACATGAAACCGAATGGCCAAACTGCTTTCATATATATCAATTATGTTAACTATGTGTGTTGATTATTTAGACTTATGTCTGGAGATGTTAAATAGATTTTAATTCTACATGTTCTTGCCTAACTATTAACTTAAACATTTTTGGTTTGAAACAAAGCATATAGTTATAAACATGAAATATGTTCATTTATGTACACACAAAAATTACATACATAAATCATCTGAGTATAAATTATTTTGTTTGCATTTGGGGGCTAAATATAATTAATCACCTGGCTTAGAAAATTTTTCATTAAGCAGTTTTTGAAAAATAAAAAGTAAAAAATACTAGTGATATGTACACAAAGAGAGAAAGCATTCAAAATTAGCTATAAAGAACAGAAAACTTAGATTCACTTGGCATTATTTTTCCAAAATAGACATCAACATATCAATAGATTCTGAAGAAAATTAACAAACTGAAAAATAAAGGAGGGAAAGCTGAATGAAATAGTGGAAAGCTGATAAAGTAATGTGAGGATATAGTATGTGTGTGTGTGTATACCCATATGCTATGCTAATGTAAAGAAATGTTATTATTTTAAAACACAACTTTGCCTTAAGCTCACAGGCCATAGCTATTATTCTGTAACTTTCCATCCACAGCCAGATGCCTTGAAATAGAAATATGAAAGATTGTGTCTGGATCCTCACTACCCATTTATTCACCTTTCAAAGCAGTATAATCTCATTTCTACCGCTACCCTTCCACTGAGGCCTCTGTCAACACTTCACTATGACCTTCTTGTTGGTATAGTCAATCTTGCTTACCCTTTGTGTGGCATTTTAGACTTCTGGTCACTCTTTGCTCTTGTAATTCTGATCTCTCAGTTTTCTTCCCAGGCCTCTGTCCTGGTTTTCCTATAAATGTTCTAGCCAGAATGCTGGTTCAAGTTCTCTTCCTTTGTTTTTCTTAAACCCTAGTGCACTTTGAGCTCAACGCTTTCTCCCATGGACTTTTCACGCCATATATTATCCCTGGGAAACATTTTGTCCTCACGTAGCTCCAGAAATCATTTACATTTTGATGATTCTTGAATCTACATCTCTAGCCTCAAAATTTTCTCACTGTGGGACTACTAACTGGATAGGAATAGTATACAGAGTTAAGCAAATAAAATATTGAATGAGCTATTTAAAAACTAGCAAGAGCAATGAAGGTCTCTTTCTAGAGGAATTGCTGTTAATGTAAGACGAGAACTAGAATGATAGCTGATGTCTATAGGGATGTAGGCTTGAAGGAATATTACTTTGATGACAGGGAAGTATTGAGCATTTGAATATTTTGATGAAAACAGCTAGAGGGAGAGAAATATTGGAAATACAACAGACTGTGGATTACAGATGGAGCAGAATTCCTACAAAGGAAAGAAAGAATAGGAGCATAAAACACTGGTGGAAAAACTGGCCTTGGGCACAAAGAGAAACATCATTTCCTCAAAGAAAGAAGGGATTAAAATTATATAGAGCCTATGTTATAGACCAAGGAGTAGGCATGGATTTCTCCTGCTCGACATTAGGCATCTTTTTATAATGTGATATTTCCTTCATTTAATTATGCCACATTTTGCTTCTCAGTAATGAATATAATAAATTTACACAATACTTTTCAGATGGTTGTTGTCAAAGTTATATAGAAAAGGGAAAACCTATAAATAGTAAAGATAATTACGAACAATGTAAGTCACAATTAAATGACTATTTTGGTAAAGAAAATGTAGGTTTTAGCTTCTATTTCTGAGGTAGCTTTTTTGCTCACCAAATAATTTTATATGCTATCATCCTATTTAGTATTACTTTCCATGAAGATAAAATAACAAAATCAACATCAATTTAATAAGTAATACATTTATTAAACACATACTTATTTGTAAAATATGACTTAAAATTGTTTTGTATTTTATACAAATAATGGTTAACTCTAATGGCTAACTGTCATTGGTCCTATAAAAGAAATTGAAAACTATACACACATTTCTGAATTGCAATAGAACTTTGAGTTGTAATTCAGCTGACTATACCATATGGACCCAGACTGAGTTATGTACATGTTTTAATAGTAATATTATATGAATATGGTGGTTGATATTTCATTTTAAAACACAGGAATGTCTTTTTATCTCTGTTGGAATTAGAATGGTGGAAGCTAGCTGATTCTTATGCACAGTAAAGTTTGAAAAACACTGATCAAGGGAATACTGATATTTTCTTCCAAAGATGATGGAAATTTCACAACGTTGATGTCTGGGGGTGAGGGAAGACATTTTAAATTAAAAACAATTATGGTTTGAAAACACATAGCACCTTAACCTACACATTCTATTGTCACTTGTCAACTGAATAAATTGAATGCTTTTAGAGAAGAAAACAAAAACATTACCATTGAGAACAAAACAAAAACATTACCATTGAGAACACATTGGAATGCAAGATTACATCATTATTTAATTAATCTAACTCAGTTGTCACCTCAACAGATAGATTGATGAGGTGTTCCCCCGAAGTCTTCATGAAAATTCACATAAACCTGTCCTGTTAAAGTCATTATTTTCTCAGGAAGCTATATAAGAACCATGGCTATTGTATTAAAGAGTAATATAAATTGAAGCTGTCTTGTTTAGATTTCTAAAATATAGCAACAAAAATATGTAAGTTGAAAAATAAGCATACTTTTCAATAATGTAAGTGAATGAATTACACTGGTTTGAAAACTAAAATTTATGTATTTCCTTCATTGTCCTCTGGGGGAAAATAATGTTTAAAAGTAGTGACATAGTCCAATCTTTTGAGCTCAAATTGTGCTAGCCAATATATTCTTAGAAAGGCTTGTGGTTTAAAATCACGTGGTGGAGTTTCCCAAGATGATCTGCAGATCTCATGGACTGTCAGAAAGTGGAAGGTATGGAGTCTATCTCTTACCAATTGCTAATCATACAATTTGAGCAAATGACTTACATGAAACTCAGTTTATCATCTGTAAAGTTAAGATGATAATTCTTACCTTGTTGGTGTATTATTATCATTAGCAGTAACATATGGTCCCTGGAATATGGGTTGTCAATGTTATAATGGATCTGTTAAGAAAAAATTATACTATAAAACACATTCATATTTTTAAATTATTGTGAATGGACTTTTAGAAATGAAATCCATTATTTTATTTTCTCGTTTTTACCTTCTTTTCTATTATGTATTTTGCTGTTACTTTTCTAAACAATTTATTTCTAGATACTTCTTCCCAGTCAGAGGTATCAGCATTCCCCTTTTACAGAGTGTCTTTATTCCCAAAATGATATTCTTTGCTTTAGATTCCATCTTTCCTATATGCTAGCTTCACTTTTCTTTCTATTTCTCACCTATTCCATTTTTCTCATAACCGTGGCCAACTGGAAATGGTGGTTGGCGTGCCATATTCAAAGTCATTCATTTGTTATGCTTTGTCTTCCCCCTTCCTTCTTTTGGGCAGGTGCTGTCTCTTCCTTTCTTAGAGTGACTTTCCTCTCTCAGAATTTGGTTGCATGAAAACTAATAGACACTATACGCTTGTGTATCCCAAATACATTTTTTGTAATAGTCATCATCTTCTTTGATAGAATGATATACACTTATTTATGTTCTATCATTTTTACTATGCATAATCCAAATGGAATGTCAGTCTTAATTTAACCAGGAAGCAAAATTTTAATAATAACAATAAATATAACTTCATTTTCATAAGGTAATAATCACAGTCTACACTTTTTCATATTTACTATATACCAGCCACAATCTAAGCATTTAACTTTCAGTTGTGAAAAATAACAGTAAGTGACCCAGACATCCTTCCCCAGATCTACCACATCTCAGCCCCAAACCTTCAATAACACCATGCTCTAGGCACTTGTTACCAATGGCGCAGCACTGGAGTGCAGGCCTTGACCTACCCTCCCTTTCAAAAATAAGCCTGTTTGCTCTATTTCAATGGTTCATCATACCACTGAACTTTTATTAATTTTGTGTATGAAACATTAAGTAGAAGCAATAGATTTGTTTTCAATTATGATATAGAAAAAAGGAAATCCAAACCAAGATTAATTAAATCCAAACCAGAAGAGGTTCACATTTGGCTGTTAACTTCGATTTTGTCGCAAGAGACAAAAGAGACTTGACCCTCATATTGTGCTTATTTTTTCAAATCAATATGCTCTGCTATTCCAAAGCAAACAGTAAGTCTCATCCTTAGGTTGTAAAATAGATTAGTTTTCTACTGGGGAAATAAGAAACATAAATAAATAAAACATGGGGTATATTCCTCTTTTTTGTTTTGTTTTTAATTCATAGACACTCTTAGTGTATCTACTTAGAGCCTTGGAGCATGCTGTGATACATTTGTGAGCCTCAAAGAAGCAGACTAGAAAACACAGATGAAACCATACGTAAGAGCTTTCTCCATGAGGAGGAGAAAAACACAATTTTCGAAGTGTCAAAGCGGCTTAGCTGCTGTGGAAGTCTTTAATACAGAAAACAGAGCTCCAAGAATATGCTCTCTTTTTCTTTGAGAACTTACATAAGAGACTTTTACTTTCTTACTTTCTCTTGCACAAAAGATACTTTGAAGTATTTGTAGATAATCCCTAGAGATGTACTTTGGTTACTCTATGTGTAGGTAGTTTTCTGGAAATTTACATTAGTACATTAGTATAAATATCTAGCCTACAGCATATAGTTTAATACTTTGGTGATAGGTAAGTCAGTATGGCAGATTGTGAAATACTGATAATAGATGCTCAGAGAACTTATTAATTATCTACTGAGAAAAACTTCCTTATTTAGTGGAAACAAGATCTATTACTATTTTGGGGAGAAAATAAAGTGAAACTAGAAGAATAATTTACCAGTAGAATTGGTCATCATTTGAGGTTTTTTTCAGAATGTGGCAGAATCTGCTTCTTCTGTGCATTCTGGTTTAAATGATGTTGGGTCTAATTTAGCAATGTGAGCTGAAATACAAATACATGCACACTAATTTATACGCAAATAATACATTTATATATAATATGTATTTGTGTATATAATAATATACAATTATAAATAATCCATACATATAGTATTTGTGTATGTATAATATACACTTCGAATCTTAGAATGCTCATTGGCAGTGAGTTGAAGTTTCTGATTGCTTCTGTTGCTCCAGGTCATAAGCTTGCCAGATATTTTGAAGAATGTCTTAAAAATTATTTTGACAGCTAGAAACCTGCACACTGGGTAGTTGACCTATATTGGGATCAACTATTTTGAAAAGTAAGCAGGGTGGAAAAGGACATTTATGTAGGATCCTTCTGTGCTGGATCGGCCATCACTGTAGTGCTGGGGACATTGATTTCAGTTAACAACTGCCAGCCCCCAAAGAAATTGTCTCTGAAACTCTAAGTATCTCTGGTTTGTTACCTTTAAGGATTTAGCTTGTTTAATCACAACTTTTATAAACAGACATAAAAGTGGAAATCACACCATTCTGCTATGGGTTTTACTTACTTGTGCTCCTTTATTAAAGACAGTGTTTTAGCTAGTCCAGATGACTCGATAATAATAACTAATGAGGTTTTACATTCAAAACTTCATGAAAACCAAAAATAAATTTATTGGAATAGGTAGATTTTGAGGATGGGATGGAGAACAAAAAATTATGGTGTTCCATCCCCAAACTCTCAACCTGGTGGAGAGATAGAGAAAAACATAGGCAATTTCCATACTGTATGGTAAATGGAAGGAAGATGTAAAAAGCAAGTCATTTGTGAAGATGGGGTTGAACAGGTAGTGTGATCTTGACAGAGAAAAGGAAGGTTCAGTAAAGAAAGGACAAGTAATTGTTTTTGTTCGTTGAGTAAAGTGGAAAAAGAGAAAGGGTAAGAATTATAAATAAAAGGAAGAAAGGCACAAAGGCTTTGTAGAACTGAGCAAACCAGTGGCTTTGGAAGTTTCAGTATAGTGTGCAACTAGTGTGATAGGAGGTGTGGGTGATTGGTGAAGAATGATGCCAGATGGGTAACCATAGAAAAGATCACGACATATGTCAACCTCAGGAAGAGGGCCATGAGGAAGATAAAAAGGGTTTTTAATTAGGTAATGTCATAATCAATTTGGGATTCAGAAAAGTCATTCTTACTGTAGAGTGCAGAAATAATTAGAGAGGAATAGAAAGCTTAGAGTCGGGGGATATTTTAGTAATTCAAACAGGATATGATAAAGGTATTAGCTGAAATAAAGATAGATGGACAAAAGTAAGTAGATTGTAAACTATTAAGACCATTGAAGATAGGATTTGGTGATTTCTTGGCAATGGCTGCTATGAGAGAAGGAGAGATAAAGGGGAACACAGGATTGTGGTTTAGGAAACAGGGTGGATTATAATGGTGCCTCTCACTAAAACATGCAGTCCTAAGAGGAGATGTTCAGAAGAGATGGGATGGATAATTAGTTCAAATTGTAATTTTGGAGTTTGAGATGGCAATGGCTCATTCAAGGGGACATACCAGGAGCCTGTGCATATAATTGTGTATACACTGATGTAAAATTCTGCTGAGAGAGCCAGGCTGGATTTTTTTTTCTTGTGTCACTCTCTAAAACAGGAACAAAATTGAACCCAAAGTTTCAAATTTTCTCATTAGTTAGGATTAGGTCAATGACCATATCCAGGTAAGAAGAAACTCACAGCATTTAATCTGATTTATATTCTTCCATATTTGTGCTTTTCTTCCCAATATGAGTTTGTGGGAGTATGTTGCTTTATTTTCCCAAGGCCTATGCTCATATGCTTGTTATAAGTTCATTACAGTATAGGTATAGATTCTTTCAACTCTATTGCATATTGCTTCCTTTAAATGTATTTTTCAAAAATCTGTTTGTTAAATAATCAACACTCAATAAACAGGAATGATGTTTCTCTAGTTGCTACTATCTAGTTGCTACTATTAGTCTCTCTAATCTTGGAGACTTTGTCCTGAATATCTTACAAATATGCTTATTGGATCATTGTTTTTGCACGTAATTGGCCCTTTTTTAAATCTCATTAATCTTTAGCAGAAAGAATAACCTCTTTTTGGGAATCTCAACTTGAAACAAATCACCAGATTCAAAAATCACGAACATTATAAAGCCTTTCAGTATATTCTCTGTAAACTATAGCTCAGGAACTTAAAATTAATCAATTTACCTTTAATGTCATGTTGGCAGCATTTTTATGTCAGTAACTGCAAATTAGGGTAGTGGAAAGGTTAAGGGACTGAGGAGCCCCAGTGTTGAGCGATGACTCTCACTTACCGTCGCACTTCACCTAAGCTTTAATTGGACAACTTTACCTCCTAAAGGTTTGTATTCTCATCTAAATAATAGGGAAGTGAACCTTTCACTTTCCAACCTAGTAAGAATGTTGTAGAGATTAAAATCAAAGGAGATTATGTTTATGAAAGCATTTTGTAATCTTCAGCTACCTTATAAATATAAAGAAGTGTTATTACAGTGTTGGCTTTGCTCTTGCTTTTGAGGACTTAAGATTCATTAGGTCAGTCTGGTTAATGTGGTTGCCTCCATTATGTCACTATTAAATCACATTGACTGATTGTAATGAGATTTATTTTTAAAAAATCTTCTTTCCCACTCTGCCTACCATTTTCTCTATCTCAAGTAACCAATTAAGATTTGAGCTATTTTTCTTTTTCCATTGAGTTCCTATCTTTGGGCCGATAGAATTCTGGTTAGAGAGCAGCCCTTTGCTTCTGCATTGGAATATGTGAGAGCTATTGAGGTTTCAGAAAGAGGTGTCAACTAAATATTTTCAGAAGGCTGAACTAATACGGTAAAGATTCTGGAGAATTTTGCTTATTTTTAAAATAATTTTTTAAATATATGTTTTTTCAGTATTGATTCCCAGTGCTATAGAATCAATTTACTAAGGACATGAAAACAATGCAGCTAGTAAGATATATACACTAGATTTAGAAAATAAATAGCTACCGGCTTGTAAGCAAAATGATGATGATATGTTTTTGACACATAAATATAAAGTGATTCAAGGTATTTAACTTTAAATATTCTCCATGGGTAAACACTCATTTTCACATGTAATAGTTTCTATTATCTTCTAATTGTTAAAACACCACGCTGTTCCTAAGAAGGCACAGGGCAAACAGAAATCCTGGCATGCCTATAATTGC
Source organism: Equus quagga (assembly GCF_021613505.1). Classification (NCBI taxonomy): domain Eukaryota; kingdom Metazoa; phylum Chordata; class Mammalia; order Perissodactyla; family Equidae; genus Equus; species Equus quagga. The sequence continues at coordinate 103,026,291 of NC_060275.1, forward strand.
AAAGTTGTTTCCTCAAACACACACTTCCTTTGTAATTATTCTTTCCTTGCTCATTTCTACAGGTATTGTGCTGTACAATATATCATGTGAAAGGTCTAGTCGTTACCTTGATGCATGAGATTCATTTTACTGGTTAGAAAGGCATGGCTGTTATAGCAGTTTAATCAAATACATAATTTAGGCAAGTATGTAAGAACATTTGTTCTACACGTTAATGTCCTCCTATGATGCTGCTTCTATGTATTTTAGCTAAGAAAACAGCCAAAAAGGAGCAGACAAGGCAGGCTGCTTGATTAGAGGGATAAAATGAAATGGGAAGTACAAAGCCAAGTTTATATTTTTTATATCACTAAAATGAATATCAGAACTTGTAGCATATAAAAGGTCTAGAGATTATAGAACAGATAGAAAGCAGAATTGAAGGGAATCAAGGATTTTTATTCTAGTTCAAATTCTACCCTAATCTAGGTAGATAAACTTCTGTATGCCGCCAGTCTGAATTTCCTCAATTCAAAGTGAAGGATTTAGGGGGTGGCCCAGTGGCACAGCAGTTAAGTGCACACGTTCTGCTTTGGTGGCCCGGGGTTTGCTGGTTAGGATCCCAGGTGTGACCGTGGCACTGCTTGGCAAGCCATGCTGTGGTAGGGATCACGCATATAAAGTGGAGGAAGATGGGCATAGATGTTAGCTCAGGGCTAGTCTTCCACAGCAAAAAGAGGAGGATTGGCAGCAGGTGTTAGCTCAGGGCTAATCTTCCTCAAAATAACAACAAAAAAATGGATTTAGATGGCCGTACCTCAAAAGTCATTCAGTTTAAAAAATTGCATATATATGTATGCATACATGTGTATATATGCACATATAGTTTATATGTACACTAATATATATTTTATATGGTTTTATATATAAAATTATAAGATATATATCATTTCTAAGGCTACTGACTTAGAACTTCCTAATATTTGCTGGTACAGATTGTGTGTTACATGCAAACATATATGATAAAAATTAATCCTATGATTATTCTTGAAAAGTACCACAATTGCTCTTTCTTTCCTTCCTCGAATCTTGGCATTCACCTACCAAAAAGACTTCAAAACAACATGTCAAGTGGGTATTATTAGTATATAAACATGATACACTAACATGATGTAGTTGAATATTATATCATGCTGTATTATATTTAAGTATACAATCATTATCATTTTATAGTCATTTAAAAAATCTGAGGCTGGGTGAGGTAACTGATGCACCTTGGGTACCCCTCGAACTACTGACTGCGTAAGAGCAAGAACCATGGCAGCTACCTAAGTCTCAGTCACAGTATCTCACCACTGCAACATATATCCAACTTTCTTTACTTATTTTGTACTAGTCATGAAAATCTAATGATGTTGATTATAACAAACTTGTGGGCTGTACTAAGCCCCTGTTGTAAATGATGAATTGCCATCCTGCCTCTTGGTCTTCTCATGGCTGTGTGAGAGTTATTTCTATTCAGATAATGCCATTTATGACTGAGGCTGTTCTGAAGTCTTTCGTTGGCGATATCTTGGTGCAGGTCATAGAGCCTATGTTTATACCCTGGATACATGCATGTTGTAGTTCCTACAGGGATTGTGGTTTCCTGAAAAATCTATTTCTGGAGCATACTGGAATGACTACAAACTGAATGAATCCCTTCATTATCTGTTCAGCCCATCATTATATGTTGAGCTGCTCAAAAAAGGAAAGTGCCTCCCTAGGGATTTCATTGAATAATTAATTCTCTGGAGTAGATTCCTAGGGTGCAAAAGCTTGCTTTATTACCTAGTAGTTGTGTGATGATACTGATGTTATTTAAACTCCTCAAGGCTTCATTTGCTCACATATAAAGTGAATAC